>NC_139040.1:120951998-121239723 GCF_964662115.1 Mustela nivalis | reverse complement strand
CTCAAGCTGCTCTCGGGATTTTCCCTTTCTCTCTAAAATTTGCAAGCTTCACTATTCTATGTTGGGGTGTTGATCTTTTTTTTTTTTTTAAGATTTTATGTATTGATTTATTTGTCAGAGAGAGAGAAGAGAGAGAGTGCACGCACACAAGCAGGCAGAGTGGCAGACAGAGGCAGAGAGAGAAGCAGCCTCCCTGCTGAGTGAGGAACCTGATGCGGGACTCAATCCCAGGACCCTGGGATCATGACCTGAGCCAAAGGCAGTGGCTTAACCGACTGAGTCACCCAGGTGTCCCTGTTGATCTATTTTTATTCATTTTGGTAGCAGTCCTCTCTGCTTATTGGACATGAATGTTTGTTTCCTTCCCCAGATTAGGGAAGTTCTCAGCTATGATTTGCTCAAATATACCTCCTGCCCTCACCCTTTGCCCTCAGGTATCCCAATAATTCTGACATTGGTATATTTTATGGCATCATTGATTTCTTTTTTTTTTTTTTTAAAGATTTTATTTGTTTATTTGACAGACAGAGATTACAAACAGAGAGGCAGGCAGAGAGAGAGGGGGAAGCAGGCTCCCCGCTGAGCAGAGAGCCCGATGCGGGACCCGATCCCAGGACCCTGGGATCACGACCTGAGCCGAAGGCAGCGGCTTAACCCACTGAGCCACCCAGGCGCCCCGCATCATTGATTTCTTGAAGCTTCTTTTCCCATGGGCTGTTAGTTGTTTTTTTTTCTCTTTTCCTCAGCTTCCTTCCTTTCTATCAGCCTGTCTTCTAGATCATTTATTCTCTCTTCTGCCTCATTCACCTTAACTGTTAGAGCATCCAATTTAGACTATATCCCAGTTATAGCATTTTTTAAAAAGATTTTATTTATTTATTTGACAGAGAGACCACAAGCAGGCAGAGAGGCAGGCAGAGAGAGGAGGAAGCAGGTTCTCCGCTGAGCAGAGAGAGCCCGACGTGGGGCTCGATCCCAGGGTCCCAGGATCGTGACCTGAGCCGAAGCAGAGGCTTTAACCCACTGAGCCACCCAGGTGCCCCTCAGTTATAGTGTTTTTAATTTCAGCCTGATTAGACCTCATTTCTGCACTAAGAGATTCTCTAGATCTTTTATGCTTTTTCCAAGCCCAGCTATTACCTTTATAATTGTTATCCTGAATTCCATCTCTGACATCTTACTTATACCTATATTGATTAAATCTGTGACGAGAACATTACCTCTGGTTCTTTCTTTTTTTGTGAATTCCTCCCTCTAGTCATTTTGCCCAGAGAAGAATGTATGAACGAATGAGCAGAATCAGAAATATCAACCATGACCCAAGCAAAATACACCCTAGACAAATCTGAAGTAGTCAGAAACTAAAACAAAAATGCAAACAAAAACAAAACAAAACAAAAAGGGGTGGTGGTGGTGGTGGTGAAGGAGGGAATATAATCTCACAAGGTGGATAAAGCAGGGTGATCCACTTGTTCCTGAGTAAATTTTGGTCTGTGTGTAAGAAGACACTAAATCACAAAACTGCAAAGAAAGCAAAATTTATATGTATACAAAAGTAAAATTAAATAGAGTGAATAAAAGCCAAAAAAAGAAGCATATATCTATAAAATGTAGATGTGAAAAATTAAAGTTAACAAGCTACTTAAAAACAAAGGGATGATTGAAAAAGTTGAAAAGGGAAAAAAGAAAAAAAAGAAAAATAGAAAATTTTAGACTGAAAGATAAACGAATCCTGAGAAAAATCCTTAAGTTCTATATGCTGTTTTCCCCTAGCACTGGAGTTTTACAGTCTTGTGGGTTCTGTAACTAGTTGTGCACCTGTTCTTCTAGTTGGTTTTCTGGGGAAGGGGCCTGCTCTGGTGCTTCTCAGGTGTCTTTTCCTGGGTGGAATAGAACCACCCCTTGCCAGGGGTCCGGGCTCACTGTAAGCAGGTTCTCTGTGTGGCTTTTGTTCCCTGAAGGCTTTCTGTGCTTAGCAACTACTTACTCAAAAAGGAAATAAAAAAAAAAATCCCATTTACACTAGCACCAAAAAGAATAAAATACTTATAAATAAACTTCACCAAGGCAATGAAAGATCTGTACACCAAAAACTATAAAATAATAATGACAGAATTTGAAGCAGACACAAATAAATGTAAAGACATCTCGTGTTCATGGGTCAGGGAAAAAAATTAATATTGCTAAAATGTCCATACTATCCACACTGAATCTACAGATTCAGTGCAATCCCTATCCAAATCCCAATGGCATTTTTCACAGAAATAGAAAACACAGTACTAAAATTCATATGAAATCACAAAAGACCCTGAATACTCAAAGCAATCTTGAGAAAGAAGAACAAAGCTGAAGACATTACACTTCCTCATTTCAAAGTATTTCAAAGCTGCAGTAATCAGAATAGTATGGTACAGGCAGAAAAACATATAAACCTATATAACAGGATAGGGCGCCCAGAAATAAACATGTATATATATGGTCAAAAGATTTTAGACAAGGGTGCCAAGAACACAGGAAGAATAGTCAGTCTCTTCAATAAATGATATTTGGAAAACTGGATATTCACATGCAAAAGAATGAAATATACCCTTATCTTAAGCCATATACAAAAGTCAACTCTAAATGGATTAAAGACAAAAAAAAATAAAAGAAAGAAAAGAAATGGATTAAAGACTTAAATGTAAGACCTGAAATCATAAAACTAGAAGAAAGTATAGGGGAAAGCTTCTTGACATCAGCCTTGGCAGTGATTTAGATAGGCTACTAAAGGGGTTCTGACACCCAACTCCAGTGTGTGTGTGGAGGAATCACAATCAAGCTATTCTATGGACACTAACTAGCTGGGTATCGTACAATTTAACACAATTCTGACACACTCAGTCAAGAGATGGCATCAGGTCTCACAGGTTAAGGGCTCAGTCCTACAAAACGGACTCCCACTGACTATAAACGGCAGTCACAAGCCCAGGTTATCACCTTTGCTTCTGACCAACTGGCTATCGACTGGAGGTTCCAATGACCTCCTCCAACTCAGGATGCCAATTACAAGTCCAAGTTGTCACTAGTACTTCTGACCAACGGGCAATAAATCCCATGACCAGGGTGCCCCGCAACCTCCTTAGATTCAACTAATTTGTTAAAGTGGCTCACATAACTCAGAGAAACATTTTACTTACTGGATTACTGGTTTACTATAAAAAGGATATAGCTCAGGAACAGCCAGATGGAAGAGATGCATAGGGCTTGCAAGAGGTATAGGAAAAGAGCATGGATTTTCCATGAACTCTCCAGGTATGCCAAGCTCCCCATTCTCCACACATTTGCCAGTCTGGAAGCTCTTCAAATCCTATTGTTCTGGGTTTTATGGAGGTTTTATTACATAGGCATGACTGATTAAATCATATGCCACTGGCTACTGATTAAACCCCTAGCCTCCTCAGAGGCCAAGGGGATCGGGCTTGATGGAAGTTCCAACACTAATCACAAGACTGGCTCCACTAGCAACCAGCCCCATCCTGAGGTGCAGTCCTAAGGTAAGCTCATTAACATAAGACAAGACATTTCTGGTGTTCTCAACACTCAGGAAATTCCAAGGGTTTGGGAACCTGTGAGCCAGGAACTGTGGATGAATACATTTATGAGATATATGTGTACATAATACATATATGAGATACATATATGAGAAACACATATACATATGTATTTCCAAAATACATATATGAGAATACATATATGAGAAATATATATTTTTATCATCTGAATGACTAAAATGTTTATTTCTTATAAATCACCATACTGTAGACACCTAAAAGCACAGGCAACAAAAGCAAAAATAAACAAGTATGACTGCAAAAAACTAAAATGTTTTCGTACAGCAAAGGAACCAATCAGCAAAATGAAAAAGCAACCTAGAGAACAGGAGAAAATACTTGTAAACCATATATCTGATAAAGGGTTAGTATTCAAAATATATTTAAAAATGCCTATAATTCAATAGCAAAAATAAATCCAATTTTAAAATAGGCAAAGGAATTAAATATGTATTTCTCCAAAGAATACATACAAACAGGCAATATACGAAAAGGTGCTCAACATCACTCATCAGCAGGGAAATGCAATCAAAATGACAATGAGATATCACCTCGCACCTGTGATACCACCTCGCACCTGTGATGGTGGCTATTGCCAAAATATTTATATGTGCTGGTGAGGATATGGAGAAAAGGGAACCCTTGTACACTCTTGGGAATGTAAATAAGAATAGTAACTATGGAACCATTTCCTCAAAACATTAAAAATAGCTACCATATGATCTAGCAATCCCACTTCTGGTATATATCAAAAGGAAATAAAGTCACTATCTCGAAGAGATATCTGCACTCTCATGTTCACAATAGCCAAGATGTAGAAGCAACCTAAATGTCCACTGGTGGTTGAATGAATAAAGAAAATGTGCTATATACATACAATGGAGTATTATTTAGCTTTAAAAAGGAAGGAAATCATGCCATCTGCCGCAACATGGATGAACCTGGAGTCTATCACGCTAAGTGAAATTAGTGAGACACAGAAGGAAAAATACAACATGATCCCTCTTGTATGTAAAATCTAGTCAAGCTCATAGAAGCAAAAAATAGAATGGAGGTTGCGGGAGCTCAGGAGAGGGGTAAATAGGTATTAGTGAAAGAATACAAAGTTTCAATTATACAAGATGAGTAAGTCCTAGAAATCTACCGTGTAGCATAGCACCTATAGCTTAAAATACTGTGTCATATATTTAAAACGTTACCGAGAGTCCGAATATTCTGTTATGTCACAAAAAAAAATAGCAATAAAGAGGGCAAGAGGAAACTTTTGGAAGTTATGGATATGTTTACGGCGTAGATTGTGGTGATAGTTTCATGGGCATATACTTATTTCTGAACTCATCAAGTTGTATATAATAAATACAGCCTTTTGAATATCAACTATATCTTATTAATAAACTGCTTTTTTTTTTAAAGTGATCAAAGGAGCACGAAGGACACTGGACCCCTGAAGGATAAGGCAAGGGATGGCAGAATATGGGAACTGGACACAGAAAGGAAGTAACAAACGATGCCTATTGTTTTACCATTTTTTCAAGGTGTATCTTAAAGCAGGAACAAGAAATAGAGTTTCTCAACTGATTATCTATAGATATATTCTCAGAAGTTGGTGAAATCTTTGAAATTTCTCATTGCTGATTTTCATTTCAATGGGAATTTTTTTTTTTACATTTTCTTAGATCGACTTTATTCTTGTTTAGTATAAATCACTATCTGAAGACTTGTACATTTGGTATCTGTACTAAACAATAATATAAACAAATCTTGTAGACTACTGGAAAACAGGAGCTTTAGAAACATCTTTGCCTTTCTTCTTTGAAGAATAACATCAATTGCATGATTTCCCTAAAAATATTAACTATAACAAACAATACTCTCTCCCCACCTCGTATAAGGCTGACTGTGATTCTACTCCAGTGAACTGCATGCGTTCTTGTTCTTTGTGTGTCGTAAAATATAAGTATACGTAAAATTTACCATTTTAGCCATTTTTAAGTGTACATACAGTGGCATCAAATATGTTCACATTGTTGTGCAACCATCACTACCATCCATCTCAAGAACTTCTCTTATCTTTGCAAACTGAAACTGTTTCCATTAAACTCCCCATTCCGCCTATTTCCCTCAGCCGCTGGCAGCTACCATTCTATTCTCTGACTCCATCCATTGATAATCTTTAACAAGTGCTTTAACAAGTTATAAAAATAAGAGTTCTTCTGCAGCAAGAAATATATCAGATGGCTTCTTCAAGGACTTGAAAATAAGGAAGATCAAAAAATATATATCCTTTGAGAGATAAACTTAAAATTTTTTTTTAATTTTTATTTATTTGGCAGCAGAAAGGCAGGCAGAGAGAGAAAGGAGGAAGCAGGCTCCCCGCTGAGCAGAGAGCCTGATGTGGGGCTCAATCCCAGGACCCCCAGGATCATGTTCTGAGCCAAAGGCAGAGGCTTAACCCACTGAGCCACCCTGGCGCCCTGAGAGATAAACTTCAACATCAACACATAATAAATCTTCAATAAAGTCATGTTGAAGAGTGAGGATGACCTTCACATTATGATCGGTAATCTCCTTTCTAGCCTGGCTCTCGGTTCCAGCCATACTGGCCTTCTCTCTGTCCTAAATCATACCTAGCTCTTTTCCAACTCTTACCGAATGTATAAAACAGTATCTGAACAAAGAGATATTCTTTGATAGAAAGACTTGGTATCGTAAGAAGTCATTCTCCTAAAATTAATATATAATTTAGTAAAATATTCATTATAATCCCAATGGGAATTTTTTTTAAAGATTTTATTTATTTATTTGACAGACAGAGATCACAAGTAGGCAGAGAGGCAGGCAGAGTGAGAGGAGGAAGCAGGCTCCCCGCTGAGCAGAGAGCCCTATGCCAGGCTCGATCCCAGGACCCTGGGATCATGACCCGAGCCGAAGGCAGCGGCTCAACCCACTGAGCCACCCAGGTATATGTGGGACAGGTTATCTTAGATATTAAACATCCTATAAAACCACTATAGTTGAAATAATATAGCATTGGCATAGAAATGTGCAAACAAGGCAGTGGAGTAGAACAGCAATCCTAGAAATAGATTCCAGTAAGTAAATTAAAATATAGGATAAAGGCATAATTTGGGCACCTGAGTGACTCAGTCGGTTAAGCATCTTCCTCCAGCTCAGGTCCTGTTCCCAGGCTCCTGGGATCGAGCCCCTCCTCCACCTCCCTGTTCAGTGGGGAGCCTGCTTCTCCCTCTCCAGCTCCTCCTGCTTGTGCCCACACACTCACTCTCTCTCTCTCTCTCTCTGTCTCTCCCCATCAAATAAATAAATACATAAACTAAAAAAAAAAAAAAAAAAAAAAAAAGATAACGGCAATATTTAAATTCAACAGGAAAATAACTATTTTGTTAAATGGTACTGGCACATCTGTCTATACATGTTGAAGAAAATATAATTGAATCCTTAGCTCACACCACATCCAAAACTAAATTCCAAATGGATTAAAGATTTAAATGTAAAACAAAACCACCACCACAACCACAACAAAATCCAGTAAAATTCACAGAAGGAAATCTCCTTGTTGGACATTAATGCCACTAATTTCCCCGACAACCTCAAAAATCCTTCACAAAACCCCGCTGTTGGCATTATCATGGCCACGGGAAGACCTTTTATTCATCTGCATAAGATACCAATCATCCCCAGAATTAAATGGCTTGAGGGGCGCCTGACTGGCTAAGTCAAAAGAGCATGTGACTCTTGATCTGAGGGTTGTGAGTTTGAGTCCTCCATGGGGTGTAGAGATTACTTAAAAAAATACATAACTTAAAAAAATAAAGAATGAAATGGCTTGATGAGCTATTTGCAAAGTATGCTCTCAATCTAAAGCAGTCCTTCATTATTTTTGTTTTATAATGACTTTAGTTCTTTGGAAAGGCCTTGCTTAGAAAGATTTTACTTACTCAGAGAGGGGATGTCCTGAACATTTCTAGGTATACAGGAACTACCAATTCCTGAGACTATTGCAAAACATCTGATTTCTTCTTTCATACTCTCCCAAGACCTGAAGTGAAATTATTAGCCTGGAAAACCTTATCTATGTCCTTCATCCAGAAGAGAGGAATCTGTCAACTTTACCCACAGGAGTAGAATAGTTCCTATCCTACAATCCCCTCTGTTTAACTATTCGGGTATAGCTACACATGACAAAAGCAGAGACTTGAAATTTGCATTATTATTATTTTTTAAAGATTTTATTTACTTATTTGCAAGAGAGAGAGAGAGCAAGCATGAGAAGGGGTGGCAGAGGGAGAGACAGAGATAGAACAGGGAGAAGCAGACTTCCCGCTGAGCGGGGAGCCTGATGCAGGGGTTGATCCTAGGACTCCCGGATCACAATCTGAGCTGAAGGCAGCTGCTTAACCAACTGAGCCCCCCAGGGACCCCTTGCTTGCATTAATGAGCACGGCTATGCCATCACCATGAGCCGAGTGGTCCTAAATAACTGCTAAATGTAGCTTGGGTCCCAAAATGAACCATAAGGAGAAATTCACCCCAGCCAACTCTCAGAACAAAAGCATAAAGCAGAACTTCCCCAGCTGAACCATAGCTCCGTGAGCAACATAAATGCCACTAAGTTAGTATGCCAAAAGATTTTGTGATCATTCATTACAAAACTATAGCTGATTGCTAAATATAGTTATAATGTTTAAATTAACATGCACTGACTTAAGGTATAGGAACCGTTAATATTCAGAGGTTCTTGTCAGAAGCTAGAAAAGCCCATACAAAATTTTTCTTTTATTTCTGACTCAAAATTTGGAGAGACACGCTAGCTATTTATGTATCCAACCATAATGTATATCATTTCTACCACGTGATTACTGCTTACAATGATAACCTGATAAATCTTTCCAAAATCTCCGTTAAGACTTTTTAGCTCAGTGAGGAACTTCAAGAGTACACAGAGCATTTTCATCCCATGGGAGGAATACTATTATACAAGAAACACGTAGTGCCACATGAGGATATTACACGAGAAGTACACAGTGCCATACCTGATGAAGACCCAGGGAACCTAACGAGTCTGAATGAGGGGGCATTTAAGTTGAGAACTGAAGGATGAAAAGAAGCTCAGAAGTGGACAAGGGTGTAGGAAAGCAGATCTCAGTGATGAGGCACCAACTTTGCAAGACCCAGAAATAAATGAGCATAAGGCATATTGTAAGATTTGAAGCACCATTGTCTGAAGAAAAGAAGTGGTAGAATGAGGAAAGGAGAATACAAAAAGAAAAGAGAGAAAACCATCCCAGATCTAGTATTTCTTCTCTTTTCCTCCATATTCTTCTTCTGTGAAGGGCAGACTGTTATATATTTCATATCTAATGCATACTTTTTTATGCTTATCCTGGTATATGGAATCTCAAAAAGGTTCTTGATCTCAGGAAAACTACTGGGGTTTATTCATACTAAAGTGTAATTGACTGTAAGGTTAAAAGAACAATCACCCCAGGTATGTACGTTGCAATGAGCTGGAAAAACACTAAACTGAGAGTATAATTTCAGGCATCAACCAAATGGTGACAGATTGAGATCTGCCTTCCCTCAATACATCTAGCCTTTTCTGAAAGACTGAAAGTAATCTATCCTTCCTTTTAGGATGTATAGTTGATTCTCATTATTTGCAGAAGTTATGTTCTATAAAGTCACCATGGATACTTGAATATTG
This sequence comes from Mustela nivalis, assembly GCF_964662115.1. NCBI lineage: Eukaryota > Metazoa > Chordata > Mammalia > Carnivora > Mustelidae > Mustela > Mustela nivalis. The sequence goes on along the minus strand of NC_139040.1, from coordinate 121,230,411 downwards.
TACTAATGAATACTGAACCATTGCTCCTAGAGGCAATCAAAGATTAGGTTCCTAAGAGCCTCCAGTTATAACATTTTCATCACCCAATTGATACATAACCTTATTTGATGTGTGCTTCTGTCTAAAGACACCTATTTAGTATATACTGTTGATTCATTAATGTTGAATTCATGGCCAACAAGATTATCTCATGCCTGAACAAAGCTTATCCAACAGACATTGCAGCCTTAAAACACAATGCAGCCTTCTTTGCACTTAGGAACATTAGACAGCATGTTGGCACTGCACTTGGGGACAATTTTAAACAGCGAAATTGCCAGCAGAGAGCACAAAAATGTGAAAAATGTGGTACTAAACAAACCACAGAAAAGACACTTATTTACAATATAAGAGCTGAAACAAAAAGGCACAGCATTGCCTTTTTCGACCTCAGCTGGGAACATGTGTGTCAAGTAACTAAAATTTTTTGCTTCTCTGTGCATGTCTGAGAATTACCACACAAGTGTCACAACTATTGATTTCAGTTAACAAGTAAGATTTAGCATGTGGTAAATTTGAAAATATGGACTCTGCCAATAATGAGGCGCAAACAAAATATTTTTTACACATGAACAAATTCTTTATCCTTTCTGCCTTACCCACTGTTTACATAGTGAGTAAACATTCTCCAGGACCCACATAGAGAGCTGTTCCCACTTCTATCACCATGTAGTGGTAGTCCCTGTGTTCCAAATCCTGTTAGTACTTCTTGCATAAATTAGAGTCCTGCAATCTTCTATTGGAAATTGGTTGTATTTTGTGATTGTTTATGAGTGTACACCCAAGCAAGGCCTTATACAAACTTTTTACATACATATGTGCATTCTAAGATGTTTAAGGACTACAATTTAGTATTCAGAGACTAGAATATATCTTATTCTTTAAATATAGTGCTGTTTTCTTTCTTTTAGAGATAAAGGACTTGTCCCCTTGGGATAAGGAGGTAACTCATTATTCAGTCAATATGTGCTTCAGAAATGCTGTCAGACATCATGCTGGCTTGTTACCATCAACTTTTTATGCCAGAAATTAAGTTCTCCAAAATCTCCTTTTCTATGTGGTTCTAAGTTAGAGTAAGCCAAAGGTGAGCTTGTTCAAGATTTAGAAGGCAGAAGGAAGCAGTGCCCATTATGCTCTGAGGTCACAGTTGGTTAGAGGTGGTATGACACAGATACACAAGTATCAGCAAGTTCCAGCTGGCCCTCTCTCCTCACCTCCACCTCCAGCTCTCCGGCCCCTGCTGACTAACAGTAATCCCAGGCCCACCACCATATGCTTCTCTGCAGTTCGCAGAGACAGTAACCACAAAGAACCAACAACTTCCTATGACTACTCTACCAGGTCCACTGGTGATCTGACTATAGCTACTGGATGTGCAAGCACCAGGGTTTCCTTGGAATCGCTGATTCATTCACTGATACCAAGGTTAGTTAGTGACCTCCTCGCATCCCTTCAGCACCCAGGTCCTACCGCCCAATGTTTGCTCCCCCAACTCCTCTCCCACTGTCAAGATCTAATTCTTGTAATAGAGTTCATCCATAATACTCACAGACATTCTGCGTCCCTGATTCATGCTGTTATCTTGTTATCTGCTTCCTATTTCTCCTATTTCAGTGCCAGGCCGAAAAATGTACATAACAGACACTCCTGTAGACAAACGAAGCCACAGAGCTAGAACAATGATTCTTCTTGCTTATAGAAGTATTGTTAAGAGGCCACATGGCCTCTAATGAATCATCCTGGAACTGGCTCAGGGCCCCAGTATTCTGATTCCTATTCACTATGCATTACACATAGTCATTCCTTACATTTGTATGGCTCCTTGCATCCTACAAGGTGCTGTCATGTGTGTATTCCAGAAACCATCAATATAGGAAAGATGTGGAGTTGGTTTTTCCATTTTACAGATGAGGAAACTAAGAAAGGTTAAGGTCACAGGGTTAGCAAGTGGCAGAGTTAATACTCAAACTAAAGCCTTTCAGAGGAGTTTAAAATTTTCATTTAGGAGACCCAACTATAAAATTGAATACAAAATATTTAAGTGGGCACCTGTTGCTAATGGCTAATACTTTTACAGCAACAAATTTTCTCTGAGACAGTTTGCTCCCTCGGTGATTTTGTTTATGGCCTACCATTAGCCATCTCCATTAGAAAGAAAAATCACAGACACTTTCAGCAGGGCAAATAGAACAAAATTGAACCTCAGAAAATTTTATGGGACCAGGACAGACCTGAGTAATCACCTAACATAGTAGACACCTTTTGAAAATAAGGAGAGCCTAGTCTCAGACTTCTTTGCTCCTCAAAGTATGGCCCCTAGACAAGCAGCATTAAGTATCACCTGAGAGCCTGTTAGAAATTCAGAATCTCAGGCCCTGTTCCAGGCCCAGTGAATCACAATCTCAAAGGGATGAGATCCAGGAGTCTGTGTTTTAACAATCTTTCCAGGCGGTTCTCTAAGAAGCATTAAATTTTGAGAGCCACTGGGCCAAGTGACTTATCCAAGATCACATAATTAACTTGCAACAAATTCAGCTCTTCTAATTTATAAATTCAATGCTTTCCCCATTATACCAAATGGCTGATAAACATCAATATTTCTTTTCAATGTCCATTCACCATTCCCCCAGGCAGATCATAGCTGAAAACATTTAATTTATATTATACCACGATTATAACAAACAAGGCCCACAAAGTAATACTTTATACAAAACGGTATGTGTCTCATAAAATCCTTCAGATCTCTGTTTTGAAATAAACCGTAAGGTGTTCTCCTCTGGCCATAACAATCTATGGTTTACTCCCTCTCCTGCATTGACTTATCATTTGTTTGATGCTGAGAAGTATCTGCACTTTCGTCCTCACCTTGGGGAGGTGTAATAAGAACACTAATGATACTGGAAAATCTTAAGTTTCTAAACCAGAACACCAAGTTACTCTGCTGATCTCTTTAGGAAATCTACACTCCCCAGTGCAAAAGAGCTAGTCCTACTTTATTTAAATAACCAGCCCAGTCTTCTCCAGAGTTTTCCACACAGGCCTGGGATAACATCTGTCATGGTACTTCAGATGTTTCTACTCTTTGGGTGCTATTTTGTTATTGCAAACCATTTTATGACTTGCTCTGTTGAGGCACGTTTTGATGTTATTCCAGAGAAGGGTCACCTGCCGGCACATGGTAAGGGGAGGGATAGGGGTTGTGTCAGGTGTCCCTGAAATGACCTTTATTTTCAAAGTTGGGGATTTTTTTTTGTATTGACAGTTGCTGAGAAGAGACCTCCTGAGGTGAAGCTTGTCTACTCAGAGCCGTCTGCAGTGTCAGAACAGAGGACACCGGTAGGGAGTTTTCTTTCTTATGGAGGTGCCCGCATGCCCCTGCCACAACAGATCACTGTTCTTTGAAGACCCTTCTCTGATGGAAAACGCTTCACCAACAGCCTCAAGAGAACGCTTACGACAGCTGGCAAAGTAATGACCTGAATGAAAATTCAGAAACTTTGAAGACTACCTCAGAAAGTGCCCTTCCTACAGCCCTGTAGATCTCAGGGAATCATTAAATTTTAACCACTGCCATCTATTATTCGTGTCCTTCTTCAGGATGCCAAAGGCAGGATTTCAGCACAAGCTGATTTAGCCATTCTTCTTCTTGAGACTCCGTAAAGCAACACCATTTCTGTTCCCTCACCATAATTCTCTTTGTGGAAGATTTTTAAACTTCGATAGTTTTCAAAAAAATTAATAGTAGATCACTTCTGTCAAACAAAATCTTATGACTGAACAAACAAAACAAAAAATTATAAGCTTAATTCAGAAGAAGTGAGGCATATAAAAAATGAATCTTGAAGTAATATCCAAGTAAATTCCCACATGTAATAGCTGAAACTTTCCACTCACTAGTTTTCTGACCTTGGGTGAGTTATCTTTTCTGGGGACAATTATATACCACACTTACCTTTATAATTTATTGTAATACAATATTATGTGTAAGGTTTTACAGGCGAGATACACAGGACACCGGGCGAGATAGGCGCAAGGCGAGGTTTATTAAAGGTGCCCTCGGGCGAGGTTCCCTGACTCAGGAGAGGAGAGTCGGGGAAGCCACATCCAGGGAAGGGGTTGAGTGAGCTTTTATTGGGCCAAGGCAGGGTGGGGGCTCATAGCCATATTTGGTAAAGTTAGAGGTTGGGGGTTGGAAAGTCCCAAAGTGGCTGGCTTCTGTTTCTCGTATAAGTTTTGGTTTACTCAAGGTGACATGTCTTTGACAGATGTCCTTCTGGTGGGAAAGTCCTAGGTAGGGGGAAGATGACAGCCTGGCGGCCATTTTATTTTTCCTCCTGCATTCTCAGGGCCACTGACCTAACAATATGATATATGTGAAACGTTCTAAACTATACGAAAGAACATCTAGGTATATACTGACTTATTATTACAGCTGCGAAGACCATGATATTCTCATTTATGTAGCCTCAAAATTAAGCTAGGGTACACCCATGTTCTTTGGAAGAATTGGACACATTTTAATGCACTGCAAATTACCATTTTTTTTTTTGCTGTCACCAAAACTAAATTTTTTTTTAAAATCACATTATTATGCTTCCAGACAAGAGGATCACAGCTCCATTTCTTTCACTCCATAATTAGTACTACCTAATAAAAACATAAAAACATGGTAAAAGCATTTTCACCTCTTTTTGTTTCATGCTTATATGGTAGATCCAAAGAGACCAGGCCATTTGCTGTGGAAGCAGAAAACACAGTAATAAACCTCAGCGTGGATCATCCCACTAGCACACGCAGCATTTTTGGCCAGGATCTTTGGCTTATATGTACACTGATTTGCTCACTGACTGGGCACTACAAACATTAATTTATTGTAGTTTTGAGTTAGAAGGAAGTGTAGTGATCATTTATATCTGTAATCCTCTCATTTCAGTACTATAGGAACCAAGGCTTAGAGAAGCAGTAACACTTGGCCAAAAATACACAGCTAGTTAGTGGCACAGCCTAACTCAACTAAAACTGTTAAACCATGAGGGAAGAGGCACTTATTTTGTTCTGCCATGGTTTTAAATTCAGCTTTAAAAAAATAATAATAATTTATTTATTTAAGATTTTATTTATTTATTTGACAGAGAGAGATCACAAGCAGGCATAGCAGAAGGCAGAGCAGCAGGCAGAGAGAGAGGGAAGCAGGCTCCCCATTGAGCAGAAAGCCCAATGCGGGACTTGATCCCAGGACCCTGAAATCATGACCTGAGCCAAAGACAGTGGCTTAACCCACTGAGCCACCCAGGTGCCCTCAGCTGTTTATTTTTAACCAGGAATACTTTCCAGACGGCTTAATCTCACCAACAAGAACCTGATTCTTCTTATTTATTTATTTGACAGAGAGGGAAAGCACAAGCAGGAGGAGTGGCACTTAGAGGGAGAAACAGACTCCCCACTGAGCAGGGAGCCCAATGCGGGATTCAATCCCAGGACCCTGGGATCATGACCTGAGCCAAAGGAAGATGCTTAACTGACTGAGCCACCCAGGTGCCCCTTCACAATTGATTCTTAAAATTTTGTTGCTTAGCGCTCTTCGAGTTGCACCAATGCTAGCTTATCTGCAAAGGAATGCCTTTTTGCCCCTTGTCTCTAGTACACAGCAATTCACATTTCAGAACTCTCCATTTTCTTCCTTCTTCTCAGCAAACAATTCTTTAAATCTTTTAAATCTTTAAATCTCCCAGGAAAACTCGGGGAGGGGGGCAATACAGAGAGCAGATATTCCAGTGTTCCTGGATTGAAATCTTGGCTCTGCTCTTCACTCTGTGATAGAATGTTCCTTGGCGCTATTGGCAGATTCCCTCCACATTTCCTGGAAATGCTTGACTCTTCCCGGCATAAGCAGACAAATTTTTGTCAAAAGTAAGAGATGACATAGCAAAAGAGCATTAAAAAAGCTTCTGAATTTCAAAAGTTCAGGTTTTATAGCTATAGAGTCCTAGGCTTTAAAGGGCTCAAGGAATAGATAAAACATGATTTAAGAGTGAAATTAATAGGGTGGCTGGGTTATGGACATTGGAGAGGGTATGTGCTATGGTGAGTGCTGTGCATTGTGTAAGACTGATGATTCACAGACCTGTACCCCTGAAGAAAATAATACATCATATGTTAATAAAATGTGGTCATTCTGTGGGAGAAAAAAAGAGTGAAATTAAAAATACTCTTGGGATCTCAAAGACCCAAGGTTGAGTGAAAAAAGGCCAGACACAAGAGTATATTCTACATGGCTCCATTGATATGAACTTCCATATCAGGCTAAAACTAACACACACTTAAATCAGTAAAGTGGTTGGGGATGGGTTGACTGGAAAGGGGCATGAGGGAAGTTTATGGGGGTGATGGAAATGTTCCATATCTTAACATGGGTGTGAGTTATATGATTGTAATCATTGGCCAAATCTTACTTAATTGTATACTTATGATCTATACATTTTTAATGTATATAAATTATATCTCAATAAAAATTTTTTAAATAGGGGCACCTGGGTGGCTCAGTGCGTAAAAGCCTCTGCCTTCGGCTCAGGTCATGATCCCGGTGTCCTGGGATCAAGCCCCACATCGGGCTCTCTGCTCAGCAGTGAGCCTGCTTCCCTTCCTCTCTCTCTGCCTACTTGTGATCTCTATCAGATAAATAAATAAAATCTTAAAAAAAAAAGTCAACACTATGACTAAAATATTAAAAAAATTTTTTTTAAATAAAAATTTCCTTGGGATATGACTAAAGAAAGAATCAGTAGGGAAGCAAATACAGTTTATATATTGGGGATGAATGTGTTCTCTGAAAGGGGAAGAGTCTCTAAGTCTTATACTTGCCCCTCCCTAAAGGACAATTCAAAGGAAGAGGAGGATAGAAACCGTTAAGACAAGTTTGGGGTATCTGAGAGGAAAGGTGACCTTGCCCTGCTCTTCCAGGTAGATCCTTGTAAAGTGGCAAGACTCCAGGATAAAAAAGACTATGTGGCATGTCTGGGCCCATGCTGCAAGAACAGTAGAACATTCTCTCTGTAACCAAAAGCAGTTGAGACAGGGCACTGAGAGCTAGGGCCTCTGGAAAATCTTCATTAAAACCCACCACACTGTAAAACATCGGTTGAATTTAAACAGCATGGCACAAAAATAGACAAATCGATCAATAGAACAAAACAGAAAACCCAGAAATAAACCCACAATTATATGGTCAAATAATCTTCAACAAAGGAGAAAAGAATATATAATGGGAAAAAAAGAGTCTCTTCAACAAATCTTATTGGGCAAACTGGACAGCTACATGCCAAAGAATAAAACTGGACCATTTTCTTACACCACACACAAAAATAAATTCAAAATGGATTAAGGATCTAAATGTGATATCTGAGACCATAAATATCCTAGAAGAGAGCCCAGGCAGTAATTTCTCTGACATGAGCCATAGCAACATTTTTCTAGATACGTCTAAAAGACAACCTTCTGAATGAGAGAAAATGTTTGCAGATGACATATCAAATAAAGGGTTAGTATCCAAAATATATAAAGAACTTATACAACTGAACTGAACACCAAAAAACATAAATAATCCAATTTTAAAATGGGCAGAAGACATGAAGAGATACTTCTCCAAAGAAGACATACAGATGTCGAACAGACACACAAAAAGATGCTCAGCATCACTCATCATCAGGGAAATGCAAGTCAACACTGCAATGGGGTATCACCTCACAACTGTCAGAATAGCTAAAATCAAAAACACAAGAAACAACAAGTGTTGGTGAAGATGTAGAGAAAAAGGAACCCTCATGCACTGTTGATGGGAATGCAAACTGGTGTAGCCACTGTGGAAAATAGTACGGTGTTTCCTCAAGAAGTTAAAAATAGAACTACCCTATGATCCAGTAACTGTACCACTATTTACTCAAAAAATATAAAAACACTAATTTTCAAAGGGATACATGTACCCCTATGTTTATGGCAGCCCTATTTACAACAGCCAAATTATGGAAGCAGATCAGGTGTCCACTGATAGATGAGTGGATAAAGAAGAAGTGGTATGGGACACCTGGGTGGCTCAGTTGGTTAAGCAACTGCCTTCAGCTCAGGTCATGATCCTGGAGTCCTGGGATCAAGTCCCACATCGGGTCCCTGCTCAGCGGAAAGTCTGCTTCTCCCTCTGATCTCTCCCTTCTCATGCTCTCATTCTCTCTCTCTCTCAAATAAATAAATAAATATTAAAAAAAAAAGAAGTGGTATATATATACAATAGAATATTATTCAGGTATAAAAAAAAAGGAATTAAGCCTTGCCATTTGCAACAACATGGATGGAACTAAAGAGCATGATGCTAAGCGAAATAAGATAGAGAAAGACAAGTAGTATATGATTTCACTCATATGTGGAATTTTAAGAAACAAAACAAACAAGCAAAGGAAAAAGAAAACCAAAACAAGAGAGACAAACGAAGAAACAGACTCTTAACTATAGAGAACAAACTGATGGTTACCAAAGGGGAGCTGGGGGTGGCGGTAGGTAAGTGAAATAGGGGAAAGGGATTAAAGACTATACTGATGATGATGAGTACTGAATAATAAATAGAATTGTTGAATCACTACACGATTTTGTGTGTGTATATATATATACACATATCTCCCTTCAGATATGTCAGTATTTGCTTAATTATATTTAGGTGCACCAATGTTGGTTGCATGTATATTTACAATGGTATCTTCTTGATAAATTGACCCCTTTATCATTACATAATGAACTTCTTTGTCTCTTAAAGTTTTTTTTTAAGATTTATTGAGAGGAGGAAGCAGGCTCCCTGCTGAGCAGACAGCCCAATGTGGGGCTCAATCCCAGGACCCTGAGATCATGACCCGAGCCGAAGGCAGAGGCTTTAACCCACTGAACCACCCAAGCGCCCCTCTCTTACAGTTGTTGACTTAAGGTCTATTTTGTCTGATGTAAATATAGCTACTACCCCTGATCTCTTTTAGTTTCCATTTGCATGCCATATCTATATACATATACATATCTAGATATCTATATACATATACATATCTAGATATCTAGATTATCTATATACATATACATATATAGATTTCTAGATATCTATCTATCTAGATAGATAGATAGATAGATATGTAATGGAATTAAAAAATAAAAAACTGAGCTCATGGATACAGAGAACAGATTGGTGGTTGCCAAAGATGGGGTTGGGGAGTGGGTGAAATAAGTGAAGTGGGTCAACATGTACAAACTTTCAGTTGTAAAATAAATAAGTCATGTGGATATAATATATAGCATGGCTACTATGTTAATAGTAACTAATAATACTGTATTGCACATTTGAAAGTTGCTAAAGGAATACATCTAAATGTTCTCATCACAAAAAAAAAATTCTGTAACTATGTGTGGTGATAGATGTTAACTAGATTTACTGCGGTGATCATTTATAATACACAGAGAAATCAAGTCATTATGTTGTCCACCTGAAACTAATATAATATTGTATGTCAACTGTACCTGAATAAAATAAAATAATGTTAAGAGGCTTCATTATGACACTCAAAATTATTTTAATTAAATCTCCAAAGTCTGTTGAAAGGAAATCTAGGGGTGCCCAGCTGGCTTAGTCAGTGAAGCATGAAACTCTTGATCTTGGGGTCATGAGTTCAAGCCACACCTTGGTGTGTGGAGCTTACTTAAACTAAAATTAAAAATTAAATATATTTTTTAAAAAAGAAATCTAAGCCAGCATGCAGTGAAGATATAAATCCTTAACTCTGATTCTTAGTTCCAAGCTGCCAACATAATGACTTAGGGTAGACAGTGGAAGAGTAAGTCCAACACTGGTACTTTGCTGGCCCTCAAGGAAAAGTACCCCAGAATTTTCAGACCCAAAGAGACTCACATAATACACACAACCTTGCCGCAAGGAAAAGAAAATATACTGGGATTTGTTTATCTGTTTCACCAGCAAGTTATTCAAAGTATAAATAGAACATATACAATTTCTGGCATATGGGATATAAGATAATGTTAAAATCTCAATTTTCTACCAAATTATTCTATAAACCCAATATACTAATCAAATTCTCAAAAATCTTTTTTTGTAGAAACTGATAATCTAATTTTAAAGTTTATAAGGGGGGCGCCTGGGTGGCTCAGTGGGTTAAGCCGCTGCCTTCAGCTCAGGTCATGATCTCAGGGTCCTGGGATCGAGGCCCGCATCAGGCTCTCTGCTCAGCAGGGAGCCTGCTTCCCCCTCTCTCTCTGCCTGCCCCTCTGCCTACTTGTGATCTCTCTCTGTCAAATAAATAAATAAAATCTTTAAAAAAAAAAAACAGTTTATAAGGAAATACATAGGATCTAGAAAAGCCAAAACAATTTTGAAAATAACAAAGAGGACTCACACTTCCTAATTTTTAGACTTGCTATAAAGCTACAGTAGTCAAAGCCAATTCAAGGTGGGGAAAGGAAAGTGTTTTCAATAAACAATGCTGGGAACTGGATATCCACTTGAAAAACATAAACCTTAACCGCTACCTCATATTATATACAAAAACTAAATCAAAATAGATTGTAGACCCAGATGTAAAAGTTAAAATATAGGACTTTTAAAAGAAAATGTAAGAGAAAATATTTATCAGCTCAGGGTAAACAAGTGTTTCTTAAATAGGATATAAAAAGAACAAACTATAATAAGTTGATGAATTGAACTTCATCAAAATTAATTTTTTCTCTAGAATATGCCATTAAAAAAGTAAAAGGCTAAGGCAATACATATAAAAGAAAATATTTGCAATATAGATGTCTCACTAAGGACTCCAGCAACATAAGTATCTGCTGAGAGAATCTTTTGGAGGAAACTGGGAAAATTTGGACAGGAACCCATACAAGGAACTTAAAAAAAAAAAAAAAAAGATGTATTTATTTATTTATTTATTTATTTGAGAGCCAGAGAGGGAGAGTGAGCACACAGGCATGGGGTGGTGTAAGGGGAGAGAATCTCAAGCAGACCCCCCACTGAGCACAGAGCCGAACAGGGGCCTCTATCTCACAACCCCTAAATCGTGATTTGAGCTGAAATCAAGAGTCAGACATTCAACCAACAACACCCCTACAGTAATCTTAAAAATTATTCTTTGTATTGCTCTGTATGGTTTAAACTATTGACATTAAATATGTATCATATATTTAAAAATAATAAAGTTTTGGTTTATAAAAAACAAGAGCATAAATTCTTAGCAAATAAGAATAAAAAGAAACTGCCTTGTCTTGATAATCTCTATAAAAAATAAACCCACATCAAATATCACACTTATGGCAAAATATTAAAAGTATTTCCTCTACAATCAGAGCACAGGAAGGTTCATTACTACCACTTCTTTAACATTGTACTGAAGGTCCTTAGCCAGTGAAGGAAGATAAAGCAAAAAACTCCAAGATTTGGGCGCCTGGGTGGCTCAGTGGGTTAAAGCCTCTGCCTTCAGCTCAGGTCATGATCCCAGGGTCCTGGGATCGAGGCCCACATCAGGCTCTCTGCTCAGCGGGGAGCCTGCTTCCCTTCCTCTCTCTCTGCCTACTTGTGATCTCTGTCTGTCAAGTAAATAAAAAAATAATCTTAAAAAAAAAAAAAACAACTCTAAGATTTAAGGATTTAGAAAAACTGTTATTATTTATAAGAAACCCTAAAATAATTTACAGATTGATAATAGGAACCAATGGTCTTTCAACCATCCACTTTAGAAGACTCTTTGGCATTATCTACTAAAAATATAATGGACCAACACCCATTTATTCTATTTCTGGAAATATATTCTGGAAAACTCTTGTACTAGAAGATATTTATAATCATAGAAATAGAATCACATTTGTACTAACAATACATAATCAATCCAGATATCCATGGATGGTAAATTGGATACATAAATCATAATTTATATACACATGAAATGGAATGTTATTCAATGATGAAATGAATGCTCTACCTCCTGTCTACAGACCCTACCCCTGATCCTAGAGTATGTCCTATGGCTGCTGTGACAGGCCACAGGGAGGATCAGGCTAGAAGGTGAAACTAATTAAGAGAACCCCAAAATTTAGACCAATTCAGGAAACATACTCTCACAGACCAAGGACTATACATTTTTATTTCTCTGGGCCATCAAGGTCTCACTTCTCTAGAGTTTGAATGTGTCACTATTAAATGAGTCCAAGAGAAGAAACTTTCACATTCAATTTTATATAAAATGCACACAGTATGGCGTTAAATTAAATTGCTTCATGGTGCCCTGAGTCTTTTGATCAAAACAGAAGTGGTTCTTCTCTTCTTCCATTGTGATAGATAATAGCATATGTCTTATCCTAGAATTGCTGCTGATTTTTCAGTAATAACTTTGTTTTCCATTCAGCCTAAATAAAAGCTCACTGTTTCAACCTCTGTGAACACTGGTTCAAGTGAGGGTTACAAGCCTTCTAGAAGACTAGGATTTGTTAACATCTTCCAGTTAGCACTGACATTATTTTTTTGTAAAGATTTTATTTATTTACTTGACAGAGATAGAGACAGCAAGGGAGGGAACACAAGCAGCAGGAGTGGGAGAGGGAGAAGCAGACTCCCCGCTGAGCAGACAACCCAAAGCGGGGCTCAATCCCAGGACCCTGGGATCATAACCTGAGCCAAAGGCAGACGCTTAACTGACTGAGTCACCCAGGCACCCTAGCATTCACATTCTTATTCAACAGTACACTTCTCCCTATTCAAAACATTGTGAATATTCCCTACTTTTCGGGTATATATCTCTCTTGAAGCTGCAGTTAAAACCCGGAATATCATCAAGCCACTTCAGAGACATTTCTTTTTTCAGTCTTACAGAACTGAGCTGTTCTTCTCCTCTCTGCACACTACCTTCAACATGGCTTCCCTGGTCTTGAAGGCGGACCACAGACCAGCAGCCGTGACTTCACGCTGATCCTCTAAGCCAGTAGCTGTTAAGTCAGCTTGGGCTGCCATAACAAAATACCACAAACTGGGTGGCTTAAATAACAGAAATTCCTTTCCTCACCGTTCTAGAAGCTGGTAAGTCCAAGATCAATGTGCTGGCCAATTCATTTCCTGGCGAGACTGCTGTATAGCTGGGAGATGGCTGCCTTCTCACTGTGCCCTCACGCGGCAGACAGAGACCAGCTCTCTGGTGTCTCCTCTTACTGAATCAGTGCACCACTCTTATCACCTCATTTAAGCTTAAAGCCTTCCTTATCCAAATATAGCCACCCTGGGGGATTAGGACTTCAACACAGTCCAGTATATAGCACAGTGCACAGCTAAGATCTGTACTGAACGACTAAGTTCATTTTGGTGTTTTGTTTTTAGGTTTAATCTACTGTGGACCAGTACTTTTGCACAAATACAACAGAAACAAATCCTTGGAATAATGAAATAGGGAAAAAACCCTAAAGACATGCAAGATACAGGACCTGATTTATTTTATTTTTTAAATTTGATTCATTTTATTTTTAAATTTTTTATTAAGGATTTTTACTAGATTTTTAAATTAGGTTCAATAAACAGAAATTTTCTGTACATTTGTTTTTAATACTTTTTATTGTGGTAAAATATATATAACATAAAATTTACCATTTTAGCCATTTTTGGCATGGTCATTGGCGTTCCTTCTTCCTCTCAGCCAATGGTAACCACCATTCTACTTTCTGTCTCTATAAATTTGCCTATTCTGGGCACCTCACATAAGTGAAATTATATAATATTTGTCCTTTTGTGTCTGGTTTATTTCACTTAGCACATTTTAAAGGTTCATTCATATAGATTTTAAATGCTTCTAAGGCTCTTTCTCCCCCACTCTCTGTTTACTCACTGGGAGTGTTAACTTCCAGTACCATGATCAGTCCACAGAATCTCTGAGACCACACTTTGTATCCCACTACTCTAAGCTACTACAAAACCACACAGAGACCCGTATGCAAACTTTACTAGACATTATCCCCCACATAAAACCTGGGAAGGACTGGATAACGCCAAGGGAAAAAAGAGTCATTTGTTTAGTAGGTAAGACCATCTATGTCAGAGATATTTTCAGTGGGAAAAAAGAATTTTCTCTATTTCCCTGCATGTATGCTATCTCACATGCGGCCAATATAGTAAGCTGATGATCAGATTAGATAAGTAGTCTAATTAAATAACCAAAATTTCAGCACACTGAAAGCATAAATCTTCTCTTCTTTTCTTTAAAAAAAAAAAATTTATTTATTTCTTTGACACAGAGAGAGACAGAGCACAAGCAGACAAAGTGGTAGGCAGAGGGAGAAGGAGAAGCAGGCTCCCCACCAAGCAGGGAGCCCAATGCGGGGCTTGCTCCCAGGACTCCAGGGTCATGAACTGAGCCGAAGGCAGATGCTTAACCAACAAGACAGCTAAGTGCCCTGAAAGCGTAAATCTTCTTATCACAAACATCAATACCTTCTTCCTCTTTCAAACCAAGCCTCCAGCTGCTACCTATTAGTGTGAGTTCCATCATCAAATGGTCCAAATCCAAAACCACATTCCATCAGCCTTGAGAATTACTACCAGACAGCTCAAGATGATAACCTCAGCACACACCACCTCCTCTTCTTCCTAACAAACCCCCATTCCTCCAGGATGTCCAACTTCCAGCCATGTCCAGTTGACAACAAATTTCTCCACCTCTCCCTCTTGCTGTCCTCAAAAACAGAAACAAAAACAAAAAACACTTGCTTCTGCGCGCCCAATCATCTTACCTCACGTGAGCACCTTGCCTGACATGAAATTTTCTGGCCTGCAGGAAGTCCCTGAGGCAGGGAAATACTAGGACTTATTTGAAATAACGGAAGTAGATAATATCAAGAGAATAAATAAAATTTCATGCTATAATAAATCATCTTGCCGTACTGTCCCTCAAGCCTGACTTAGATCTGGGCAGGAGGACTAGGAAGGGTTAAGAAGATGTGCTCCCTCTTCTAGATCGTATTTTGGAGACCTCCAGATCTAGGAATTCCTTTCCCAAAAGGCCCCAAGCCTGCTCCCAGAGCCCGGGCCAACATTTTCCCAAGACGCGTCAGCCTGTGTGCACTCTGCGAGACTACAGGGATGGCAGAAGAATTGCTCTGTGTTGTAAAAGGATGGGTGGAGCCTAAAAACATGGAGTGGGGTATTCATATGTATGCATGGGAGCCTTCTCACGGGGTGGTGCAAATACTGAAATAGGAAGAGAAAGGCGGCGACCCTCTAAACTGCCACAGTGTGCTACAGAGCCCAAGGAATCCAAGAGAATCCTACACTTAAACCTGGCTTTCCACTCATGACGGAGGTACACCTGTCAAGGTAGTGGGAGAGAACCCATTTTATTTTTATTTATTTATTTTTAATTTATTATTATTTTTAAAATATTTTATTTATTTATTTGACAGAGAGAAATCACGAATAGGCAGAGAGGCAGGCAGAGAGGGGGAAGCAGGCTCCCCGCGGAGCAGAGAGCCCGATGTGGGGCTCCATCCCAGGACCCTGAGATCATGACCTGGGCCGGAGGCAGAGGCTTTAACCCACTGAGCCACCCAGGCGCCCCGAGAACCTATTTTATTTAACAGTTTGTTAGCTTCACTGACAGCTTTTAAATATTCAGATATACAGTATATAAGCATCCACTCTGCTCTGGCTTCAGGTCCCACAAACATCACCAGGACCCTGCCTCTCCCTGACAACCACACTTCACTTTCTCACCATTCTTGTTTGCGCCAACCTGGCAAAGAATGTACACGGAGGACGGAGGACGCACTGTACAAGTTCTATGTCCTAAAGTCTCCTGAAATACAGTTTATCTCTCTGAAGTGATGTTATCAATTTGAATGAAGTTAGAGCATTTATTTCAATTACTCTATTATTTCTTTCTATTTTCAAGTTAGGCATTTGTTGACATTCTAAATACACTTTCTCTTTTGCATACGTAAAACATTGATGTGCTTCCGAGTATAAACTATGTGAAAAGGTTAACTCAGATAATTCTTGCTTCCTCCCTCCATTTTCTTCCTTTCCACCTCCCACTCCCTAGAGGCAGCCATTTTAGTAAGTTGTTTATTTAAGCTTCCAGCATTTCTTCCTGCAAACAGAGGCAAATATATAGATGTAGTCTCATCTTCCACTCCTGAACTGTGCAAGCCACATACAAGGTTTTGCACCTCGCACTTTGCACTGAACAAAAAGTGCCCAGAGACCACACCGTATCAGCATCTTTCTCTGTCCATTTTTTTTTAAAGATTTTTTATTTTATTTATTTGACAGACAGAGGTCACAAGTAGGCAGAGAGGCAGGCAGAGAGAGAGGAGGAAGCAGGCTCCCTGCTGAGCAAAGAGCCCGATGCGGGGTTCAATCCCAGGACCCCAGGATCATGACCCAAGTCAAAGGCAGAGGCTTTAACCCACTGAGCCACCCAGGCGCCCCTCTCTGTCCATTTTTATGGCTGCACAGAACCCCGTGGTATGAACTCATGGTAGTTTAACGAGTCCTTTACCAATCTTTTGCAATCATTAACCCTGTGCATCTGTCATTACATAAATGTTCAGAAATATATTTCAGATAGACTCCCAGAAGAGGAGTTCCCTCAGAATAAATGCATCTGTAATTTCAAGAGACGTTACAAAACTCCCTTCCATAGAAGTTATAGTTTGCTTTCCCACCAGCAATGTTTTATGAGGGTTTGTTTCCTCTCAGCCTTGTCTACAGCATGAGCTGTCAAACTCTGAAATATTTGTTCTTTGAAATATGTAGGTGAGAAATAGTCACTTGATGTATTTTAATCTGCATTTCTGCTATTATTGGTGAGCTTGGTCATCTATGTACATTTCTTTTGCTATACTGTTCATTTTTCTATTTTGCACTTGGGCTTTTTCATATAGATTTTAGGAAGGACATTGTCTTTTATTTTGTGATTTAAGTTACAAAAGCTTCTCCCAGTTTGTCATTTATCCTACACCTTTTCTTACGATATTTTAAGCCAGGCAAATGTTGTGGGGTATTTTTGTTGTTGTTGTTGTTGTTGTTGTTTTTATTTATTTATTTAAGGGGATGTGGGGGCAAAGGAAGAGGGAGAGAGAATCCCAAGCAGACTGTACACTGAGAATGGATCCCAATGAGGGGCTCAATCCCACGACTCTGAGATCACAACCTGAGCTGAAACCAAGAGTTGGATGCCCGACCAACTGCACCACCCAGACACCCCTGGTTTGTTTGTTTTTAGTGTAGTCTAATATGTAAACTTATCTTTTCTTTTGTAGCTTCTAGAGTTTGACTCATAATTTGTAAGTCTTTCATTACTCCCAAGTTATAAAGGAAATCACTCATGATTTCTTTGATTGTTTCTTTCAAAATAGTTTTTAGATCTTTCATCCGTTTGGAGGAACTTTGCATTCTAGCATTGACATTGGTCTTGGGAACTGTTGATCATGGGTGTCCATACTTTGCTTGTTAGGCTTTCTGTTTTGAGTGTTAATCCATATGCTCAAGGATTTAGCTGTCCTGAGAGGCTTCCCACTCCCATTAGTCACCTACAATTAGTTCTGTCCATTAACTGTCCTAACGACTCCCCATGAATATTCATTTGCCATACATATGAGTGCCATCCTTTCTCCTAAAGATCCCAGGGGACTCAGTTCTTCCTGGAACAACTCTTGGATAGGAGACTCGATAATTACCTTTTTCATGACATGCACAGGGCAACTGAAAGTCTTACATTTCTAAGGGTGAGGTTTTTAGGGTTTTGGTGTTATTTCTACTGAGTATGGATTTGTTTGGGGGCTGAGAAGTTTTGGGGGATGTTTTGGGGGCAGAAGGTGGTGGGGACAGGTAACATTGAAAAGCAAGATGAGGAAGGGCACCTTATGGTAAGCTTCAACTTGCCCTCAATTTTCCTGTGGTCCCCCCCTTCCCCCCCTCCAGCTTTCTTCTTGGCCTCGCCTTCGTCTTGGTGTTCACTAGATGAAGGTAATTAAGCTTCTTCATCATTTGGGCATGTTTTTAAGAATTCTGAAATGCAAGCCTGACTCCTGAAGTTTGTACAGCAGGGTTTTCTTTAGGGAAATCTAAATGAGCTGTTTCACTAATGAACAAAGTTTTCAAATGCAGGAAAATAAATGTGTGTTTGCTCTTCGTAAAAATCCTTTTCATGCTTAATAATGCAGCTGTCAGTCCCTGAGTTAATTTCTCAAAAGCATACTACCAAACCATTACTCCTTGTCTATGACTACAATAAAAGTTTTTTATTCATTTATTTATATCATAGGCCTTGTTCGTGCGCTTTCTGCTCAAAGCAAACTGCCCCATGTAGTCAGTGTAAATGGTCTAAAGCAAATTTTCTTTACCATCCTCTAAAATTTTTTTCTATTCTGGGGGCGCCTGCATGGCTCAGTCAGTTAAGCATCTGCCTCTGGCTCAGGGTCCTACGATGGAGTCCTATGATGGAGTCCTACAATGGAGTCCTACGATGGAGTCCCACGGGGAGTCTGCATCTCCCTCTGTCCCTCCCATCCCCTTTCCCCCCATGCTCGCGCATACTTTCTTTCTCTCTCTCTAATAAATTGTAAAAATCTTTGAAAATAAATAAATAAATAAAATGTTGACTATTCTGATGGCTTAACCTGATCTTTTCTCTTAAATGTGAAAACTCATCATAAAATGGACTAGCTTTTCTTTTACACTGAACTTTATATCAATGTATCCAACTGATCTTTATGCCAATAAAAAATGCATTGGTTTTTGAAACTGAGATCACAAACAAGGGGGGGGGGGCGCCTGTATTGTAATGTTAGAGGGAAAGCTCTCAAAATGGTGCATAATGACCTAGAAAACATTTCCCCCAAATTTTTATTGATTACAACACCGCCAAAGGTGTTAACCTGAAAATAAAAAGCCACAATGAGAGGCAAACAGACATTTATTTGGGAGTAAAGAATTAATAATCTGGGGAGCACAGAATCAGGTAAAAGCCCAAATAGTGCCCCATTTGTAGGATGCGAGCAAGGGGTTTCTATGAGGGAAAGGGCGGGCAATTACATGAGATAAAGAAAAGCAAAATTTTTTCTATGGGTCAAGCTAAGATACTCTAGGTTATACATTAATTAACTACCGATTCTATCTTCAAAAAGTCCACAACCATCAGTCTGCTGATCAGGATATTCATTCTCTGGCTGACTTCTCAAGCAATTGCTTAAAACAACTGCCATTTTGCCTACTCCAAAGGTTTTGCCCAGTTCAAACAAAGATGGGTTAAGGCAGTTTTTCCAAATGGCCATTCTGGCTCTATTTTAAAATGGCTCCAATTGGGGCATCTGGGTGGCTCAGTGGGTTAAAGCCACTGCCTTCGATTCAGGTCATGATCCTGGGGTCCTGGGATCGAGCCCCGCATTGGGCTCTCTGCTCGGCAGTGAATCTGCTTCCCCCTCCCTCTCTCTCTTGGCCTGCCTCTCTACTTGTGATCTCTGTCTGTCAAATAAATAAATAAATCTAAAAAAAAAAAAAAAAAGGAGAGAGAATCTGAAGACTAGGTCACAGACAGAGTCTGTCAAGATATCACTGAGGACAGGATGAATGAGATTTGGTTGGATTTTAATGACTGAATATCCTTACCTCATAGAAACTCATTGCTGAGTCAAGTCAACCTAGGAGGAAGTTCCTAGTGGCTACCTAAAGATTCTATTCTCACCTCTGACCATGTTGATCATGGATTTGGATGAGAATATTGGTGATATACAGACCAAACACAAAAATAACAGGGACCTGGGTATGTTAAGTAATATGCTAGGTAGAATAATTCAGATTCAAAGAAGTTTCATCAGACTAGATTTTTCAGTTGTTTCATTGTATGGCCCCTGTCTTGTGAACTTTTGCATTCCTCCAGCATGTACCTGAGTGCCTGACACTAAGTTCTCAATGAAAGTTTTATGAATGGGCAAATGAATGAATGAATAAATGAATGACAGAAAGCATCTAAGATGATGTGGTTAGTAGTGGAAACTGGTAGTTGACCACCAAAGTCTGTATATTTCCCAGCCTTCTTGCAGTTAGCTGTGGTCACATGACTAAGTTTTGACCCCTTAAATCTTGACACACATGATGAGTCCTACTTCCAGGTCTGTTAAGATATTGAGATGCCTCTTATATACTCTCCTTCCTTTTCTCACTGGCTAGAACGAGATAGACTTGACATTGGTCCAGCATCAAGGAGCAGATGAAAATAGTGTTCTAGGAGAATAGTTGTACTATAAGATGAAAGGACCTGGACGACCAAATGGAGCAAAGCTTCTCTGATGACTCAAATTGCTCACATTACAGCTAGTATATGATATATAAGCCACTGTATGGTTTTCTTCGTTATGGCTTCTTAGTCTTCACCCTAACATGAGGTTCAAGGTGAGACTGCCCAGCCAATAAGCAGTGAAGTAGGGGCAAAGGTCATGAAGTACCCTTTTGTCGAAAACAAAAAACAAACGAACAAAAAACCCCAACCCAAATCAAACCAAAACAAAACAAAAAAATAATGGCCATACGAATATAGGATAGGGGAAATTTAGCTTAACAACTCCATGGTTGAAAAAGACTTGAAGGTTTGTGGTTTACCAGAGGATTCATATAACTCATTGTGTGCTATAACTGTGGGGAGGGGGCAGCAAAACTGGGAAATAAATGAAGTCCTACAAGTGTGGCAATGCAGAATGCGGGAAGTGGCGGGTGGACTGAAGTTTTTCTGCCCTAGTCAGACCACAGCTGTCCACCTTCGGTTTACAGGGCAGACTCGTGTTTTTTCAACAGGACTCCTCAAGCACCTTACAGGAATTTGATTATATCTTAGTGTTCTATGGATGCTAGTGAATTTGATTCAAATTTTTACTTTTGCCTATAATTTTTTCAGTAGACTGCATCTGAGTCAGGCAATCTGGATGCTTCCAACAAAGCATATTCAGTGGAGATAAATCAGGATAGTGAACAAATTGAAAATTTTGTCCCCTGTGGAGCATTTGTTGGACTTGAGTGAGGCATGGCTCATCATAATTAAGAGGAACCTCAGGGGGACAAAATAGTAGCTGTCTTTGAATATTTGAGTGACTGTCTTGAGAAAGAGGAATGAGATGTATTCTGAATGGTATCTGAAAACCCTGAACCTGAAACTATGAAAAAAAAAAGCATTGGGGTGCCTGGGTTGCTCAGTGGGTTAAATCCTCTGCCTTCAGCTCAGGTCATGATCCCAGAGTCCTGGGATTGAGCCCCACATGGGGCTCTCTGCTCAGCGGGGAGCCTGCTTCCCTTCCTCTTTGCCTGCCTCTCTGCCTACTTGTGATCTCTGTCAAATAAATAAATAAAATCCTAACAAAAAAATTCTTAAAAAAAATTTTTAAAAGCATCATTCTATGTAAACTTAATATATAAATCAGATTTTTAAAAATTAATTCATCGATGCCCATTTAGATTTATAAAATTCTTCCCTTTATAAAAAGAGCCATCTCTGTGTTCTCTTAATAGAAAGTTCCTCTGCATTTAAGATTTTGAATCTTAAATCTCAACCTTACAGGAATATACTGAATCCTTCAATTCCCTGGCATGGCACAGTCAGCTGGGCTAATTTGAGGAGAGTTTTATAAAGAAACTATTGACAAATGTATGAGAAGCAATAGGGAAATCACTAGGAATGGTACTCCAAGGTTAGTAACAACTAACCTTGAGGCATAGAATTGCTAAGAGGAAGGCAGTTACTAGAACCTGTAGACAATGAGAATTGATTGAAATTCACTACGTGTCCTTCCTTTGGCCAAGGGATGTGGCTTGGGATGATCCTATAGGACTGAGCAAGGAAATAAACACCCCCAACTTCACTCCCTTCCCTTTCTGCCATCTCCCAGGTCTTCCTACTGGTTGAACTCACCCAGAAGCCAGGAAACACGAAGTGCATTCATGGACTCCTTGCAGGTCCGTCTTTCTATCCATGAAGGCGAGTAAATAGGGTAGAGAATTGGTCTGTGGGAGCCAAAGGAAGCCATCGAGGAAATGTAATGTTAACTCAAATTTTCTACTTTATGTATCAACCATTCTGTCATTCATCTTTGCATTTGGTTCTGTATCTGAGGAATACCAAAGAAACCTCAAATATACAGCCTCCAGAACAAATGGTGGGAACTAATTTAAAATGAAAATGAAAACTCAGCATGCCAGAAGTGAAGCTGATGGTTTTTCATCTCCCTCCATTCACATGGATGAATACTCTCTTCATTTTTAAACACACTTACAGACTGATATGCTTCTATTATTTGCTAAACCTACAGACTGATATGCTTCTATTATTTGCTAAACCTACGGTAAACCAAAAGGAAAATAAATTTTACTTCTGTGAAAAATGCCTGTGACAGTAAGATTCAGATTTTATTTTCGTGAAGCACCAAATGAGCCACTGTAAAAGTTTAAATAGGTCAGCATTCAGAAAATAAATCTAGCTACATAAAGTTAGAACACTGAAAAAAAAAAGACAAGATACAATAATATTCTTGAGTCTAAACATTTGTTTAGGTTTTAAATTAGACAAATGTTCTTCCACCATCTTTGTTTGCTCATAAAGAGTAAAACCTGTCCCATTGGCAATTTTTATTTCAACATGACTCCCTTTTGTGAATATGCTTTTTCAGTTATAGTGCACGATTTAAAAAAAAAAAAAAAAAAGGGCCTTGGGCAGATTCACACATTTTCTGCGGCTGCTGTTGTTCTCATAGCACTTTTTCCTTCTCTTTCTCACAGAGCTTAACATTTTGTATCATAATAATTTCACATGTCTGACTCCCTTGCTAGACTGTGAGCTCTAGAGAAGAAAGATCATGCTTTGTTCGTCTCTGCATCCTGCAATCCCAGCAGTACCTTCCCCACAGTGTATACCCCAAGAATCCTTGTCAAATAATGATAAAGCAACCTCACTTTCTGTCTTTCCTCTCTTGAGGGGAAGCATTCTCAAACTAAAAGATAATACCATCCCCTCTGTACATTCTCAAGCGTGAAGTTGATGGTTTAGGTTTTCTTTTTAACTCTTTCATATTTTAACAACTCTGTACTTGTATATGCATGCACTATAGGAGCACATGTAAGATTTTGTTAAATTGAATCACTTAGAGCTTGGGGGGGTTGGCGTGAGATTTAGTAAGCTTTTTGTTTTTTTTAAGGCCAGACAGTAACTATTTTAGGTTTTGCAAGCCACGTAGTTTCAGCGGCAACCACTTAGTCCTGCCCATGCAGCACAAAAACAGCCTGAGACAGTATGTAAATGATAGGGCATGGCTGTGCTCCAATAAAATAGGACACTATTGCAGACACGAAGTTGTGAACAATGCTGCCATGAGTAGCCTTACACACATGGCCTTTCTTCCATGTACACATGTATCATAGGGGTAATGTCCAAAGGTGGAATTACTGGGGCAAAGAATAAATACATCTGTAAAGTTTCACAGATACAGCCAAATTTGTACCAACTTTTAATAAAAAACAATTAACAAAAAATATTGTTCATAGCTTCTAGTGTCAGATTCACATTAGGAATGAAATCATCAAGTATTTATTGAGTATCTATCATTCATGCCTGTCCTATATAATATGGGAAAAACAAAATAATAAGACACTGTCTCTTCACTCAAAAATTCTAAAATGTTGTCAATAGAAACCAGCCAAAATTATTGTTTAACTTGAGTTCTTTTAATGAATTGACTCTTTAATGATTTAGCTAATAAAAGAAGATTTACCCAAAATTCATTATCATTATGTCCGAGGACATCCATGGCTAAAAGGAGTCATCTGAATCCAGAATAATATAATACTTTATCTTTGCATCTTTAGAATCTCCTTTTTCATATTCTGCCTTATATTAAGAATATCTACATATTTGTTTATGTCCCCTACCGAACTACATAAATGGTCTCTGAGTTACTCACCTTTGTTTTCTTCGAATCTTATCCTCAGGAGATGTTTGATGAGGTCATAGCTCTTGGTCAGCACATCAACACAAAATCCGCTTAAAGCAGGCAGTAGCCTAAACTGGACACATACTGAATTCTTTTTTTAAGAGTGACTTTATAGGTCAGCATTTTTATCACAATCAGGAAACTATTCAGATCATCTTTCTAGAGTGCCAATTAAATGCCCCAAACAATGAATATGTTAGGCCTTATGTGGTTCCTATAATATTATATACATTACCTAGCTCTCATAAGGACAAAATATCTTCTCTTTATGTGTACCTTGCTGACTTTGGAAATCCTCTGAGAACCTAAAAGCAAATGTGAGATTGTCCAAAAGCTGAAAGAGCCTAAGAGAAATCACAAGACTGCTGAATACCTCATTATACAGGTTCTCTCTTCTAGGGCCAATGACTGTGGTCAAATTGCTATTCTCTCTTCCATCATGATGCATGGATTATCTCATCAGAAATCTTTACCCCAGTGTGGACTCTGATGTCATATAGCAATGTGCCCTCACTAGCCAGGTTCTGAACAGCCAGAAAAGTCAAATAACCAGAACTGGTTTTGACTACCAAAAGAAGAAAAAAAAAGGAAAATTAGAAATGAATAAACTGAATTAATCTACAGGACTCAAGACTCAATAACCATAACTAGTTTGATAATGAGCAAATACTTGCTATATCTAATATTTGTAACACCTAAAAGTGTCTTATGAATTATCAAAGAGTAAAAGCAATATAGCTTTAGTTTGCATTGTATCACATTATCTCCTATCTCTTAGAATTTGGTTCAGTTCAATGTAAGTCTTTGATCTGTGGATTTTTCCAAGCCCTTTAGCTTCTATATTAGAACAGAAAGGGCACCTGGGTGGCTCAGTTGCTTAAGCGTCTGACTCTTAATTTCGGCTTGGGTCATGACTGCAGGGCCATGAGATGGGGCCCATGTTGGCCTCTGCACTCAGCAGAGTCTACTACTCCCTCTCCCTGACCCTGCCCCACTCACACTCTCTTTCTCTCTCAAATAAAAAAATCTTTAAGAACATGTTAATTTATAGAATCTATAGGTAGTTTGGTGGCCATGTGGCTTTTTTAGTTAGACTACAGTTACATCAGGGCGCCTGGGTGGCTCAGTGCATTAAAGCCTCTGCCTTCGGCTCAGGTCATGATCCCAGGGTCCTGGGATCAAGCCTCACATTAGGCTCTCTGCTCCGCGGGGAGCCTGCTTCCCCCTCTCACTCTGCCTGCCTCTCTGCCTACTTGTGATCTCTATCAAATAAATAAATAAAGCTGGTTAATGCTCTAGTCAGTTAACTAAACTACCAAATTCCCCAGCATTTCTGGAATAATCAATCTGTTTATTCATATGCGCTCTCTTAAACATACTGAGGTGAGCTGAACTACCTTATTTGCCTTCTGTATTAGTTTCATAGGTCCGCAGTAACAAAGTACCATAAACTAGATGGCATCAAACAACAGAAATTTAGGGCACCTGGGTGACTCAGTGGGTTAAGCGTCTTCCTTCAGTGCAGGTCATGATCTCGGGGTCCTGGGATCAGGCCCTGCATCGGGCTCCCCGCTCAGGGGACACCTGCTTCTCCTAATCTCTACCTGCTGCTCCCCCTGCTTCTGCTCTCTCCCTGTCTCTCTGTTAAATAAATAAAATAAAGTAAAATAAAAAAACAGAAATTTACTCTTTCACAATTCTTGAGGCTAGAATTCTGAAATCAAGATATTGGTGGGGCTATGCTCCCTCTGAAGGCTCTATGAAATAATTTTTCCTTGCCTCTTCTAGCTTCTGGTGGTAGCCAGAAATCCTCAGTATTTCTTACCTTATATATACATCACTCTAATCTCTGCCTCTGTTGTCTTATGGAGTTCTCCCTGGGTGTCCCTGTCTCTGTGTCTTGTCTTCTTCTTCTTCTTCTCTCTTTAAAAAAAAAAAAAAAAAAAAAGTCAAGCTAACAAACTGTTAAATAAAATAGGTTCTCGGGGCACCTGGGTGGCTCAGTGGGTTAAAGCCTCTGCCTTCGGCCCAGGTCCTGATCCCAGGGTCCTGGGATCAAGCCCCACATAGGGCTCTCTGCTCAGTGGGGAGCCTGCTTCCCTCTCTCTCTCTGCCTACTTATGATCTCTCTGTCAAATAAATAAATAAAATCTTTTAAAAATAAATAAATAAATAAATAAGATTTTATTTATGAGAATGAGAGAGAGAATGTGTGTGTGCAAGCAGGGGGAGGGGCCAAGGGAGAAGTAGGCTTCCCGCTAAGCAAGGATTCCAATATGGGACTCAATCCCAGGACCTGGGGATCATGACCTGAGCTGAAGGCAGACACCTAACTCACCGAGCCACCCAGGCATTCCCTTCTCTCAGTTTTTAGAAAGATTTTGTTTATTGGGATGGCTGGGTGGCTCAGCTGGTTAAGCATCTGTCTTCAGCTCAGATCATGATCCCAGGACCCTGGGATCAAGTCATGCATTGGGCTCCTTGCTCAGTGGGGAGCCTGCTTCTCCCTCTGCCTGCTGCTCCCCCTGCTTCTATGTTCTCTCTCTCTGACAAATAAATAAATGAAATCTTTATGTTTTTAAAGATTTCATTTATTTTAGAGGGAGAGAGAGCACCACAAGCAGGAGTAGAGGGAAGGGGCATAATACCTTCCCATCATTAGGTACCATAATCTAGTCCCAATGAATACCTATCTATCTATAAACTAAGGGAAAAAATAATTTTTCATTTAACAGTCGGTGCATATCAGGAGTATGGGATTGCCCCTGGACTTTCTGTGATACTAAACAATTTTCACCCTCTTAAATTCTTCTCAGTCCAGGTTTAAATCGGAAAGCAGCATGTACAAAGCCAGGCCTCCCAAGGATGACTTCAGAAATGAAGGATCCACTGAGTCCTTGATGACAACATCAAGCTTGAGCTCTTTTGGTTTGGGGATCACTACCATGAGATGAATAATGGTTACCAAGGACTCCTGAAAGTCCAACTCTGCTCTGTGCCCTGTACAAAAACTGAGATATTACAGAAATTCTTTAAGGAGAAGTCAATGCCAAGTGACAGATCTATTTCTTCTAGATTAGGTTAGCCATCTTCCCAACTCCGACCTTCCTTTGTTTCAAGAGGTCACCTTTTATCATCTTTGGCTGGAATCACTAATGAGTAACATAAGTTTTCAAACACAGCCTCCTCATCCTTTTCCCTGTCTATCATGACCTTAGCGAAAGGTAGATGACCTTAGCAACATGTAGTTCCAGTAGCACTCTCTTCCAATATAAATTAACTGCACACAAGACTGCCCTCTGAAATGGAAAGAAACACAATTTTGTCAAAAGTTTAAGTTGAAATAACCATAGCCTACTCTCTAATGTCTCTGACCTTAGACTAGCAATGGTTCTCACCCCCAGTTCTCACATAAGGATCACCTGGAGGACCTGTTTAAACACAAGTCACTGACCATCACCAGAGCTCAAGATTCTGTGGATCTGCGGTCAGGCTTAAGAGTCTGCATTTCTAACAAGTCCCCAGGTGATGCTAATGCTGCTAGTCTGGGGACCATACTTTGAGAAACATGTGTTCTAAGGGAAAAAAGGAAGAAAAGCTTAACTCAAATGAAGGCTGATTTTAATGTGGACGATTTGTAACTGATAGCAAAGTTTGAAATCAATGGTAGAGGTTTTCTTATGTAATAATTTTAGATGACACATAGTATCAGTTTCATTAACATGTTCATTCATTTATTTAGGGCCAAAGAGATCCAAGGGGAAGAAAGGGTACTATACAGGATTAAGAATACCAAGTGTTAGAGTTGTTTAATAAAAATACAAAAAAAAAAAAAAAAAAAAAAAAAAATACAAAATATTCTCGGGGCGCCTGGGTGGCTCAGTGGGTTAAAGCCTTTGCCTTCAGCTCAGGTCATGATCTCAGGGTCCTGGGATCGAGCCCCACATGGGGCTCTCTGCTCAGCAGGGAGCCTGCTTCCTCCTCTCTCTCTGCCTACTTGTGATCTCCGTCTGTCAAATAAATAAATAAAATCTTTTAAAAAATACAAAATATTCCTAGAAAGAAGTGTATAATATGTACACATGCATAAATTAGTGGCTGGTTTCCTGGTCATCTGTTTGGGGAACAAATAAAAACAGAAACTTCAGTCTCTCATGTTGCAGCCTCTACTCCTACTACCTGCAATAACGACTCCCACCTGATTCCTCAGCATCTACACTGCACACCTGTCACTCCACACCGTATCCAAGTCACGTCTGCCAACTTCCCAGATGTTTGTTATTTTATATTTTGCTGCTGGTTTCCCAAGATTCCCTATCATTATTCAAATTACTGCATATACAAACTTTGATGATGTGCTCTGAAAAGAAACATTTTGCTCTTAGAACTGTTTCAAAGAGCCCAGTTTCACAATTCGCATTTCACTGAGCATTTATTTTCAAAACCATCTGATGGATAAACCATCTTCCCAAAGTTATGTTTTAGTTTCTTGCTGCAATCCCAAAATCCCTGAAGATGTACACATGAAAATTCAGGGGTAAAATTATAAAAGCCAACGACTATAACCTTTATTTATTTTTTTTAAGAGAGGGAGAGAGGGTGGGGAGGGGAAAAGGGAGAGGGAGAATCTCAAGAAGGCTCCACGCCCAGCGAGGAGCCTGATGCGGGGCTCAATGTCACAACCCTGAGATCATGACCTGAGTTGAAATCGAGAGTCAGATGCTTAACCAACTGAGCCATCCAGGCACCCCAACTATCTACCTTTAAAATGCTATTTTCTCAAAGCTAAACTAATCAAATATCTCTCCATTTTTCTATGGAGAACAAAGGCAAAGACAACTCTGCCAAGTGAGTAGTGGTTGTTCCTGGTTTTTCCCCTTTATAGCATTCAATACAACCAGAACTCTTAGCAAAGCAAACTATAAAATTATAAAGAAGGAAAAATAGTAATAGCTTCCATCAAAGTTTCATAGCTGCATAAAATAGGACTTCACCAAGAAGTCTTCTTACATCATACCACCTGCTTCTTTCCTCTGAACATGGATTCTGGATGCTCAAAGCATCACAACATAACAATAGCCCATAAAAATTACTGTAATGGGGGCATAATTAAAGATTTTTAGCACCAGGACCTCATTCAACAAAATAATGTTTTTTTCAAGATTTTATTTATTTGATAGAAGACACAACAAGAGAAGGAACACAAGCAGGGGGAGTGGGAGAGGGAGAAGCAGGTTACCCGTCGAGCAGAGAGCCCGATGCGGGGCTCAATCCCAGGACCCTGGGATCATGACCTGAGCTGAAGGCAGACGCTTAACCTACTGAGCCACCCAGATGCCCCAACAAAATAATTTCTATATTAATTCAAGAACTTTCCCCTTTGGTTATGGAAAGAATACTTGAGATCATCAGTCAAAAACTATGATCCAACACCCCTGGGCTCCAAAACACCACGTTGGTACATGGAAAGATGAGAGAGGGAAGTTGGAATCTGTGACCTAAGTCAGTTATTTATTGAGCTCATGACAGCTTACTGAAACAGTGGAATAAGCAAGGGAGAACCAATACTGCTACATAAAAAGTACAGTAATAAAAAAATGCAGTAATAACAGAGCATTAATTTTAATTAACTAGAATGGGCTGTTGAAGCTAATACAGTCTTCTATTCTGGAAACATTGAGCAGAACATTTTTTCTACTTAACGTTCCAATATTGTTGCTAACACATAGTTGTAGTGGGTTTTGTGGACTGGCTTGCTCAGTTCTGTTCCAGCCCCCATCTGTGCCTTCCTGGATTACAGCGACTTGAAAGCAACAAGTTCTATTTTCCAGATTTCCTTACAACTAAAATTGTGGGTGAGATTTAGATTCTACGTAACAGATGCATACTCATCCAATCCTTGGATTTGGAACCAAGTTACGTAGGAAGAGAGGCCAGGTGTGAGAAATTAATTTTGTGGATGCAGATCTTAGCTGAAGTGGCCTGGTTCCAATGCCAGGAGCTGAGGCTGCGGTTTCCTGATTTAGCAGAGGTGGTTTCCCTATCCTAGCACAGGCAGTGGCTCCCAAGCCAGCGCTTTGGTGGTAGTAGCCCACTCCAAAAGCACCTTCCAGACTATGGTAGGAGCAACAGCGGCCCTGGAGACCTGGTTTTGTGGTCTGAAAGTCAATCCTGGTAATGCAGCTCATAGTTTCTTCAGCCTTTTCAATGACAATGCCATGTAATCCCTCTTAAAATTCCCTTTCTGCTTAAGCCAGCTATAATTGAATCTGTCTCTGTAAGTAATCTCCAATAATACAGTAGGTGTTCACTTCCTTGCCTTCATAAATACAGTATAATAAATGCACTTGACGAGTAAGTGCCTTCAAATTCCTCAAAATTATTGTTAAGAATATAAAAAAGAAAAATTTGTTCAAAAGAAATTAATGAATGCTAAATTGCTTTGAACTTCCAGGAGTGACCTAACTTCATCTGAACAAGATTCTCCTTTCACACTATCATAGCAAATAAAATAAAATAGTACAGGTCTACAGGAATAAAGACATCAAGTGAAGAGAATGCTGAAAGCATGACCTCTATCTAAATCAATAAATATGGCTGTGTGAGGGTAGTGTGTTTAATATTTTGATAGGTGCAAAAACAAACAAACAAACAAACAAAGCACATTTCAATAGTTGCTGGTAGAGGCTCCAACAACTGTCCAGGAAAAGACAACGATATGTCGGAAGGGAGTGGTGAGAAGACATGGGAAGCCGAGGAAGGATGGTGAGGGGCATCGTGTGTCTTCTCCCAGAAGCAGACATTGAAAGGCCAATCTGAGTGCAAGTATAAGAGATACAATCTATAGGCGAGCAAGCAAATTAGTTTTCTATTGCTGTCATAACAAATTACCTCAAATTTGGTGGCTTAAAACAATACAAACTTATTCTCTTTCATTTCTGGAAGTAAGAATCCAAAATCGGTTTTGCTGGGCTAGCAAGGCTGGCTCCTTCTGGAGGCTCCAGGGAGGAATCCATTTCCATTCCTCTTCCAGCCTTCTAGTGACTGCCACTATTGCTTGGCTTCTGGCTTCTTCAATCTTAAAAGTGCATCACCCTATCTCTGTTTCAATGATCACATTGCCTCTGACTCTCACTCTGACTCCTCCAGAATCCCTCCTAATAAAAACTCATATGACACTACAAAAAAAGAACATTACAGGCCAATATTTTTGATAAACATAGATGCAAAAATCCTCAACAAAATATTAGCAAACCAAACTCAACAGTACATTAAAAGGATCATACACCATGATCAAGTGGGATTTATTTCAGGGATGCAAGGATAGTTTAACACACCCAAATCAATAAATGTGACAAACCACATGAACAAAACAAAGTGAAAAATCATAAGATTGTCTCAATAGATGCAGATAAAGCATTTGACAAAATTTATCTTCGTTTCTTGATAAAAATTCTCAACAAGGGGCGCCTGGATGGCTCAGTGGTTGAGGCCTCTGCCTTTGGCTCAGGTCATGATCTCAGAGTCCTGGGATCGAGCCGCGCACTGGGCTCCCTACTCAGCAGAGAGCCTGCTTCTCTCTCTCCCTCTGCCTACCTCTGCCTACTTGTGATCTCTCTCTCTCTGCCAATTAAATAAATAAAATCTTAAAAAAAAATTCTCAACAAATTGGATATAGAAGGAATGTATCTCAACATAATAAAGGCCATGTATGACAAGCACACAGCTAACATCATACTCAATGATGAAAAGCTGGAAGAAGAACAAGATAAAGGATCAAGAACAATGCGGCGCCTGGGTGGCTCAGTGGGTTACAGCCTCTGCTTTCGGCTCAGGTCATGATCCCAGGGTCCTGGGATAGAGCCCCGCATCGGGATCTCTGCTCAGCAGGGAGCCTGCTTCCCCCTCTCTCTCTGCCTGCCTCTCTGCCTACTTGTGATCTCTGTCTGTCAAATAAATAAATAAAATCTTTTAAAAAATCATTAAAAAAAAAAGAATCAAGAACAAGATAAAGATATCCACTCTTTTCACATATACTGAACACAGGACTTTAAGTTCCAGCTGGAACCGTCAGGCAACAAAAAGAAATAGAAGGCATCCAAATAAGAAAGGAATTAAGTAAAATTGCCTGTTTGCAAATGGCAGAAGCTTCAATATAGAAAACACCATAGACTCCAGCAAAAAAGCTGTTAGAACTAATAAACAAATCCAGCAAATCTGCAGGTTACAAAAATCAACACTCAAAAATAAACTGCAATTCTATACACTAAAAATGAAAAATCAAAAAAGAAATTAAGAAAATAATACACATATAAAATCCAGCAGAAACTATTTAAATTGATAAGAGAGTTCAGTCAACTGGTTGTACAAAACAAAAGTATTAAGAAATTAATGGTTTTCCTTCCCCAAAGTACACAAAAAGACTAAATACTTGAAAAAGAGATCACACTCACATGAGCAGGAAAACATAGAATACCCAGTTATTTAATATGCAGAAATTATAAAATCTTGCTAAAACATACACAGACAAGCTTAAATATATAAAATTCTGCCATACTACTGACTTTCAGAACACACTGTTATAAAGATATCAATTCTTCCTAAAATTATTTACACATTCAATGCAATTCCAATAAAAATCCACTGTTTTTAATGTGGAGTTATTCTTAGAAAATATATTGTAAGCCCTAAGGAGTGATTGTGGAAGCAGATGAAATATCAGCCAGGTTCCTGTTCTTGGGTTATTGAATTCGATGGCCTGGAAGGAGCAGGATCCCACGATCCCCAGGGGCAGGGCATAAAGTTAGGAGCTATGAAAGAATGTAATCCTCAGCCCCCCGTTTCTGGACCTGGTGATCACTACCCCGAATATCCCACTCCTCCCTTATCCTCTGACTGACTCCATGCATGCCTACACGTAGGGGAGAATGTGAGCCTATTGAAAGATATTTGCCATCCCTTTGTATTCCTTTCCCACACTTTGAGGCATCTGTCCTTGCTTTTCTTCTAGGATTTTTATGGTTGCAGATGTCACATATAGGTCCTTAATCCGTTTTGAGTTTATTTTTCTGTATGGTGTATAAAAGTGATCAGTTTCATTCTTCTGCATGTGGCTGTCCAATTTTCCCAACGCCATTTGTTCAAGAGACTATCATTTTTCCCATTGCATATTCTTGCCTCCTTTGTTGAAAATTAATTGACCATGTAATTGTGGGTTTATTTCCGGGCTTTCTATTCTGTTCTACTGATTTTATAAATCTATAGATTCATATGTCTATTTTTGTGCCAGGACGGTTCTGTTTGGTGACTACAGATTTGTAGTATATCTTGAAATCTGGGATTTGTGATACCTCTACTTTTGTTCTTCTCTTTCAAAACTGCTTTGGCTATTTGGCTCTATCAGGATCTTTTATGGCTCCAAACAAATTTTAGGATTATTTGTTCTAGCTTTGTGAAAAGTGATTTTGGTATTTTGATAGGAATTGCATTAAATCTGTAAATTGCTTTGGGTGGTATGGACATTTTTAAAATCTTGTTTCTTCCAATCCATGAGCATAGAATATCTTTCCATTTGTGTCATATGCAATTTCTTTCAGCTATATTTTATAGTTTTCATAGTATGGGTCTTTCACCTACTTGGTTAAGTTTATTCCTAGGTCCTTTATTATCTTTGATATAATTTTATTTTTATTTTTATTTACTTTTTTAAAAGATTTATTTATTTATTTGACATAGAGAGAGATCACAGGTAGGCAGAGGCAGGCAGAGAGAGAGGGGGAAGCAGGCTCCCTGCCAAGCAGGGAGCATGATGTGGGGCTCGATCCCAGGACCCTGGGATCATGACCTGAGCCGAAGGCAAAGGCTTATTAACCCACTGAGCCACCCAGGCACCCCTCTGATAAAATTTTAAATGGGATTTTATTCTTAATGTCTCTTTCTGCTACCTAATTGTTAGTGTATAAAAATGCAATGGTACCATTTGCAATGATGTGGATAGAACTAAATCATATGAAATCACATGATTTCATTCATATGTGGAATTTAAGAAACAAAACAGAGGATCATAGGGTAAAGGCAGGAAAAATAAAGTAAGATGATATCAGAGAAGAAGAAAAACCGTAAGAGACTCTTAACTTAGGAAACGAACTGAGGGTTGCTGGAGGGGAAATGGGTAGAGGGATGGGGTAACTGGATGACAGGTATTAAGGAAGGCACTTGATGTAATGAGCACTGGGGGTTATATGCAACTGATGAATCATTAAACCCTATCTCTGAAACTTTAAAAAAAAAAAAAAAAGCAAAGCAACGGATTTCTATATATTGATTTTGTATCCTGAGACCCTACTGAATTCATTTATCAGTTCTAGTAGATTTTGGGGGAGTCTTTAGGGTTTTCTATATATAGTATCATATCATCTACAAATAGTATAAGCTTTTATCATGAGTGGTTGTTGCAGTTTGTCAGAAGCTTTTTCTCTACCTATTGAAATGATCATAAGGCTTCTATCCTTTCTCTGACTGATGTGAAGTATCATGTTGATTGTTTTGTTAATACTGAACCACCTTTAGGGGCGCCTGAGTGGCTCAGTGAGTTAGGCCTCTGCCTTCTGCTCAGGTCATGATCTCAGGGTCCTGGGCCCGAGCCCCACATTGGGTTCTCTGCTCAACAGGGAGCCTGCTTCCTCCTCTCTCTCTGCCTGCTTCTCTGCCTACTTGTGATCTCTGTCAAATAAATAAATAAAATCTTTAAAATAAAATCCCCCGATGCGGAACTCGATCCCAGGACCCTGGGATCACAACCTGAGCCGAAGGCAAAGGCTTTAACCCACTGAGCCACCCAGGCGCCCCATAAATAAAATCTTTTAAAAAAAAATTTAAATACTGAACCACCTTTGTATCCCAGGAATAAATCCCACTTGATCATGGTGAATTGATTTTTTTTTTTTAATGTATTGTTGGATTTGGTTTGGTGAGGATTTTTGCACCTCTGTTCATCAGAGATATTGGCCCATAGTTCTCCTTATTTGTACTGTCTCTATCTGGTTTTGGTATCAGAATAATGCTGGCCTCATGGAATGGATTTGGTAGTTTTCCTTCCTCCTCTATTTTTTTGAATAGTTTGAGAAGAATAGGTATTAAATCTTCTTTAAGTGTTTGGTAGAATTCACCTGTGAAGCTGTCTGGTGCTGGAATTTTGTTTGTTGGGAGTTTTTTGATGACTGATTCAATTTCACTG
Source organism: Mustela nivalis (assembly GCF_964662115.1). Taxonomy (NCBI): domain Eukaryota; kingdom Metazoa; phylum Chordata; class Mammalia; order Carnivora; family Mustelidae; genus Mustela; species Mustela nivalis. The sequence goes on along the minus strand of NC_139040.1, from coordinate 121,195,100 downwards.
CTGGTAATCAGTCTGTTCAAGTTTTCTATTTCTTCTTGACTCAGTTTTGGAAGGTTATACGTTTCTAGAAATTTACCAATTTCTTCTAGGTTGTTCAGTTTGTTGGCATATAATTTTTCATAATATTTTCTTATAATCTGCATATTTCTGTGGTATTGGTTGTTATTTTTCTTCTTTCATTTCTGATTTTATTTGAGTCCTCTCTCCCTCTCACTCAATAAATCTGGCAGTAGTTTATCAATTTTGTTGATCTTTTTGAAGAATCACCTCCTGTTTTCACTGAACGAGTCAAAAATTTTTTAAGTTTCTATTTCATTTATTTCTGTCCTAATCTTATTATTTCCTTCCTTCTACTGGTTTTGAGTTTTGTTTGTTCTTTTTTCCTAGCTCTTTAGGTGTAAGTTTAGGTTGCTTATTTGAGATTTTTCTTGCTTCGAGAGGTAGGCCTATATTGCCATATACCTCGTTTTAAAACAGCTTTTGCTTCATCCCAAAGATTTTGGAACATCATGTTTTTAATTTCATTTGTCTTCATGTATTTTTTGATTTTCTCCTTGGTTTCTTCGTTGGCCCATTCATTGCTTAGAAGCATAATATTTAGTCTCCATGTATCGTTTTCTTTCCAGATTTCTTCTGGTGGTTGATTTCTAGCATCACAGCATTGTAGTCAGAAAAGATGCATGGTATGACTTCTATCTTTCTGAATTTGTTCAGACTTGTTTTGTGGCCTAATATGTGATCTATTCTGGTGAAGTCTATGTGCACTTGGAAAGAATGTGTATTCTGCTGTTTTAGGATCAAATGTTCTGAATATATCTGCTAGATCCACTTGGTCCAAGATATCATTCAAAGTTAACTGTTTCTTTGCTGATTTTCTTTTTGAATGATCTATCCATTGATGTAAGTATGGTATTAAAGTCCCCTACTATTATTGTATTATTATCATTCACTTCCTTATGTTTGTTATCAGCTGCTTTATGTATTTGGGTACTCTCATGTTGGGTGCATAAATATTTATGATTGCTATATCATCTTATTGGATTATTCGCTTTATGATTATGCAGAGTCCTTTTTTGTCTCTTGTTACAGTCTTTGTTTTAAAGTGTATTTTGTCTGATATTAATATTGCTACCCCAGCTTTCTTTTCATATCTTTCTGCATGATAAATTCTTTTCCATCCCTTCCCTTTCAATCTGCATGTGTCTTTAGGTCTGAAATGAGTCTTTTGTAGGCAGCATATGGATGGGTCTTGCTTTTTTCATCCATTCCATCAGCCTATGTCTCTTGACTGGGGCATTTACTCCATTTATATTCAAAGTAATTATTGATAGGTATGTATTTATTGCCATTTGCTGCTCGTCTTATAGTTGTTTTTGTAGTTCTTCTCTGTTCCTTTCTTCTCTTGCTCTCTTTTCTCAGTTTGCTGGTTTTCTGTAGTGATATACTTGGATTCCACTCTCTTGCTTTTGTTTTAATTTAATAAATTAATTAATTTTGAGAGAGAGAGTGAGAGAGAGCACGCGCATGAGCCAGGGGTGGAGGAGCAGATAGATAGGAAGAGAGAGAGAGAGAGAGCTTAAGCATACTCCATGTCCAGTGCAGAGCCCAACAAAGGGCTTGACCTCACCACCCTGACATCATGACCTGAGCTGAAATCAAGAGTTGGACAGATGCCCAACCAAGTGAGCTACCCATGCATCCCTGGATTCCTCTCTCTTTATTTTTTCCATATCTATTACTGGTTTTTTTATATGTGGTTACCATTAGGTTTATATATAACATTTTATGCATATAGCAGTTCTATATTCAGCTGATGGTTGATTAAATTTGAACCCATTTTTACTCCTCTCCTTCCCAATGTTTCAGGTATATGTTGTCATACTTTATATCCTTTGATTTCATGAATCCCTTGATTGACTTTTGTAAATTTACTTAATTTTACTGCTTTTGTGCTTCCTACTTTTCTTACTCATACTTATGTCTTTCCTTTACACTCAAAGAGTACCCTTTAACATTTCTTATAGGGCTGGGTTAGTGGTCATGAATTTGTTTAACTTTTCTTTGTCGAGGAAACTCTTTATCCCTCCTCCTATTCTGAAAAATAGCCTTGCTGGACTGAGTATTCTTGGTTGCACGTTTTTTTCTTCCAGCACTTTGAATATATTATGCCACTCTCTTCTGGCTGGCAAAATTTCTGCTGAAAAATCAGCTGATTGCATTTGGAATTTCTCCTGTATGTAACTGGCTTCTCTTGCTGCTTTAAAAATCCGCTATCAGTACTCTTTGCTATTTTAATTACTGTGTGTTTGGATGTGAGCCTCCTTAGGTTGACTTTGTTGGGGGCTCTCTGTGCCTCCTGGGTTGTTTCTTCAAATAAGTTTTCTGACCCCTTTTCTCTCTCTACTCCTTCTGGGATCCCTATAACGCAAATGTTATTATGCTTGATGCTGTCACTGAGGTCCCCAAGTATATTTCATTAAAAATATATTTTTAAGATTTATTTATTTATTTTAATAGAGAGTACATGCAAGTGCAGGGAGCTGGGGCAGAGGGAAAGGGAGAGAGAATTCCAAGCAGGCTCAGTGCCAAGAGCAGAGCCCAATATCAGGCTCAATCTCATAAACCTGAGACCATAATCCTGAGCTGAAACCAAGAATTAGATACCTTAACTGACTGTACCACCCAGGCACCCCCATTTCATATTTTATTATTTATTTTTCTCTATTCTGTTCAGCTTGATTGTTTTCCATTACTCTGTCCTCGAGGTCACTGATCTGTTCATCTGCTTCTTCCAGTCTAATTTGTTACATCTAATGTATGTTAATTTTAATTATTGAGTTCTTACCTCTGATTTGTTCTTTTTAATGTTTTCTATCTTTGTTGAGGGTCTCACTGAGTATCTCTATGACTATCACTTTAAATTCTCCATCAAGCATATTACTTATCTCTGTTTTGTTTAGCTCTCTTGCTGTGATTTTCTCATATTCTTTCATTTGGGACATATTCCTCTTTTCCTCATTTTTGTCTAACTCTCTGTGTCTGTTTCTATGTATTAGGAAAGTAAGCTGTATCTTCTGCTCTTGAAAATAGTGTCCTTATGAAGAGGTCCCACAGTGCCCTGCAGTGCAATGTCCCCTATTCGCCAGAAACTGGCACTTCCTGGGTATCTACTATGTGTATTGCACATGCCCTTTGTTGTGGCGGAGGCACTTTTGCCTTCAGTTGTCATCTGCAATGGTTCTCTTTGCCTGTTGTGGGCAGAGATTGGTCTGTGTGTTATTAGTGGGCCAGTCTAGGGCTGCCTTGGGGTTGAACTGAGTCAGACCAGGTGCTTTCCAGAGATGTAGTAGCAATGAGCTATAGGGTGCCTTCCTTATGTTGTCCACGGAGAAGTTTCCTTGGTGGGCAGGGCCTGCAGTCAGACCAGATGTCTGCCCCAGCCCACTGCCAGGTCCACAGTCATATTGGTGTGTGTGGTCATCTCCTCTCCCTAGGACAGGAATCATTTAGGAGTGTTGCTGTTCCTTGTTACAGCTGCTTTGCACATTGCAAGGCTTGTGGCCCACTTTGGATGGACTCTGACCAAGGGCATATTAGAGGGGAAAAGTGTGCAGGAGAATGTTGGGGTGGGGGGTGGGTTGCACAGTGTTATAAAGATTTGCATAGGTCTGCTGTGGAAGGGAACCTGGAGCTGTCTGGAACTGTAGCCAGCTAGGTTTGAGAAGGCATGTCCAGAAGAGAGAGTGGGGGGGGCAGGGCACACCATTACCAAGATAGGTGGAAAATGATGGTGTTACACTAGTTCCCACAGGTGTCTGTGTATCTAGGCTGGAGAGGTGGGGTGGGGGGAGGGGGAAACAGCACTCACCAGCTCTTTTGTTCTTGGAGAAGTCTCCCAAAGATCCCTGCTCCTCCAGCACACACTTTAAGATCAGCAAACAAATCTCCCTCCCATATATCCAGGCATTTTTCAAACTACTGCATCTATGCTGTATCTCAGCAGGGCTGTTTATGTGCTGTTTTTTTAAGGGTGGGGTCTCAGTTTCCTCTCACCCTTTTGGCTCTCCTAGAGCCCAGACTGCTGGTTTTTAAAGCTGCAGGTGTTAAGCCCCACTAAATATAAGAACTCATGAAGTTAAGCCTCTCTTGTTTTCAAAGCCAAATATTATGGAGATTTGTCTTCCCCCTGTGGGTTCCCAGTGCTTAGGGTGCTTGCTGTGAGGGTCTGTTTCTCAGTTTAGCTCCTAACCATGTCTGCCCTTTCTACTCTTTTCAGTGTGGCCTCTTCTTTACATTTAGCTGTGGAGAGTCTATTTGCCAGGCTTTGGGTCATTTTCTGGGTTATTTACACAGATGTGGGTGTTATGTAGCTGTATCCATGGGACAAGGTAAGCACAGGATCTTCCTACTCCATCATCTTCCCCTAAGTTCTTGCTTTAGAAGATTCTCGAGCACTCTGTAAGTCTCCATAAAGAACTCACACCCTGGAGATAGGATTAAATTATATATGAGTTCTATGCAGTCTACTGGTTGCAGCGTTCTAACCTTCCCATGTAATTTGTCCTTGGCCTCCAATGGGCTACATTCCTGGGAAGGAGGTCCTGGTCCTGGGAATGAAGTTATTCAGGGGTCATGGGTCCCTCCACCTGGGGCTCTAAGACCCCCCAGGGTTTAGTCCTAATCTCCATGGTCAAAGCCAGGTTGCTGACAAGTCTGGCTTTCTGGCTAGCAGGATGAGACCGAGCAAGGCAGTTGAAAGCTACACACTTTCAAATGCCATTGAAGAGAACTTGATCACATCAACATACCGAATCCCAAGGGGAATCTGGAAGCATAGATGCTAGTGCCTAGGAGAAAAGGAGAATGGATTCAGAGGGCAATAAACTCTCTGACACTCCTTTTCTTATTTCCGCCTGAGGCAGTGCATTGAAGGAGCACAGGCTTAAACATTTGAGAATGAGGGTCAGAATTTCTGCTTCATAGGGGTGACTGGTGGCTCAGTGGTGGAGCGTCAGCCTTCAGCTTGGGTCATGATCCCAGCGTCCTGGGATCCAGCCCCATGTCAGGCTCCCTGTTCGGCAGGAGGCCTGGTTCTCCCTCTCCCGCTCCCCCCTGCTTGTGTTCCTGCTCTTGCTCTCTCTCTGTCAGATAAATAAATAAAATCTTAAAAAAAAAAAAAAAAGAATTCCTGCTTCATTACTTGCACACTACGTGCCCATTTTCAAAGCACTTCCCCATTAAAAGTATTGGCCTGTTGGGGCACCTGGGTGGCTCAGTGGGTTAAATCCTCTGCCTTCAGCTCAGGTCATGATCCCAGGGTCCTGGGATCAAGCCCCACATTGGGCTCTCTGCTCAGCAGGGAGCCTGCCTCTTCCTCTCTGTCTCTCTGTCTACTTGTGATCTCTGTATGTCAAATAAATAAATAAAATCTTAAAAAAAAAAAAAAGTATTGGCCTGTCATAATGTCATTCTTTCTTAGATGTGGTGCTGAGTGGGGACACAAGCTAGGTGAAGGAGAATATGCTAACAAAATCACAGGCATCTGGGAAAGGATCTTTACCCCAATACAAAACTCTTTTAAAATAAACACCTTTCTGGTACATGGCCCATAAAAGATGTTTTAGAAATTGTCAAATGACATTTGATTATATGTTAACAATTCCAAATTTAGCAGAGTCCTTCGTAGTTTTGACTAAGTAACTTTCTCCCTCTTGCTTTTCATATTTCACTGACGTTCAAGACCAATCTCTAGGTGAAGGGCTTGTCAATTATTATAATCAAGTCCAAAATGGCCTCCTAAATTCATTTTTCTCTGGCTTTGTGTTGTTCATTTACCATATGCTTTGATGTTGTTAAACCTAAGGCCAACTTATAGTCCCTCTTTTACTGAAAATGAATCACATTTATTTCAAACTAAGACACCTTGGGGGAAAAGAAGAGAAAAAGTATCTGATTTACTTAAGAACAGAACTAAGAAATGCAATTTCCCTCCTCAGTTTTTGTCAGCCCTTTCCCAAGGCCATAATATATTCTTCAAAATAAACACAATTGACTAAGATGTACTGCAACTGAAGACAAGGAGACATTGATCAAAAATAGTCTTTTGACTTAAAAAATCTAATCATCTCATTACAGTCATAGTTCAGAATAATGCAAACAACTGCATTTCATTTGAAGATTAGTCTCAATGGAACCTGGGATTAATGCTAAAATGAGGGAGTGAATGAAAAAACAAAACAGTCCTTCCTCAGGTAGTTAAGTTTCTGAGCTGCTGATTACATATGTACATTGGATAACTCCTTAAACTAGATAAAACCTCATGAATAATGAGGCTTCTTTGTGGCTGCTTTTCAATAAACCACACAGCTCTTCTGTTTACTTCTACTAAAGAATGAGATGAATGCAAGTTGAAGACTGTAGTAAATAAAGTGTCTGTGAACAGATATTTCTAAGGGATAAATCATTTCCCCAAAAATCAGATTGCTTTTTGAATTGGGAGGAAAGTGTAAAATATGCTACCAGTGCCACCAAAGATAACTGATCTGGATCTCAGAAACATATAACCTTTGATAACTTTTGGCACAGTAAACTAATAGATAAAATTAAGGAATTTAAAAATCAATGCTAACATCCATACATGGAAATTACTGTGGCTGGAGTTTGAGATGCAATATTTTAAAGGCAATGGTATCAAAATGTCATAGTAACTAAGACAGAAAGGAATTCCTGGTGTTCACAGGCAAGATGAACTATCAGGTAAAATTCTATTTTAAACAATAAAGTTCTTTTATAGAAAATACTGGTTTGTCACCTGGACCATCTACATAATTTGTGGGGCTAAATGCAATGAAAATGTGTGGCCCTTTGTTCAAAAATTAAGAATTTTAAAACAGAGACAGCAGAGTATCAAACCAAGCATAGAGCCCTGCTAAGCATAGGACCCTGTGCATGTTGCAACCTCGTGAGACCGCCTCTGCTTCTCACCACTAAACTCCACCATTTCCTTGGAAATGGCTTAGAGCCTCAAGGTTGAAAGCCAGCCCTCTATATCTTCTGATTTAATGAGTCAAAATTCTAACATGGTTCAGAAGGACTTTGGTGCATAATAAGATAGCCTGGAGAAGCTAGTGTTTTGGTTAAGGATGTCTGGGAACTCACTGATAATAATTCAGGCAAATAGGATTTGGGAATACATATATAGAACTGGGAATAGGTAACAGAATTGGGAATAGGGCCCCAAGAATTCTGGGTATACGTAGCCAAGGATGGTCCAGCAGCACATAAATGACAGCTCCTTCTGTCTCTCTGATCTTAGCAATAGGGCTGACACCCCTAAGATTCACAGGTGCTCTAAGCAGGAAGGAAGAAGCTGAAGTGGCAGCACACTAGGTTCTATTTTTGTCTCATTAGCCAGGAATAAGTCATATGTCCAACATTAGTTAGATAAGAGGCTGGAGATATGAGTTCATAGCTTTGCCACCTCCACAATTAAGATTATAATCCAAGAGAAGGTTGGAATATCTGGTTGGAATAGGTGATGAATATCTTAGAATACACAGATTGGAATAGAAATAGCTGGAATAACTATTGACTGTATAACTACACACACACACACATACACACACACACACACACACAAACACACACACAAAATACTACTCAGCCATCAAAAAAATGAAATCTTGTCATTTGCAACAATACGGATGGAACTAGAGGGTACTATGCTAAATGAAATAAGTCAATCAGAGAAAGACAATTATCTTAATTGTGCAAAATAATGCAAATGAATGATCTCATTCATTTGCAGAATTTAAGTAACAAAACAGAGGAGCATAGGGAAAGGGGGGAAAAAATAAAACAAGACAAAATCAGAGAGAGAGACAAACCATAAGAGACTATTAATCATAAGAAACCAGCTAGGGTTGCTGGAGAGGAGATGGGTGGGGGGATGGGGTAACTGGGTGATGGGCATTAAGGAGGGCACGTGATGTATGAGCACTGGGTATTATATAAGACTGATGAATCACTGAATTCTACCTCTGAAACTAATAATACACTATATGGTAATTAACTGGATTTAAATTAAGAAAAATAAAAAGGAACCTCAGCTCTCCATAACTGAGGAAGGAGCCTGTGTTGGGGAAGAGCAATTATGGAAGCCTCCTAACCAGAATGTCCAGATAAACTTGCCACTATATACCTCTCTGCAACCAACCACACATCTTCCTTGTGCTGTGCCTGTTCATGTATAAGTACACAGAGGTGGAATGAAGGGGTGCTGGACTCTGAAACCATCATGGTCCTCCTCATAGCTTTCCCACTCAACTAGCTGTGTGGACTTATCCTATTTACCATCATATTTACACCATCTAGTACAGTTTACTAGTACTAGTAAAGCAAAAGCTCGAGGAAAAGTTATTGAACAAGTGGCAATGTTACCCTCCCTGAGCCTCAGTTCTCCCAGCCATAATTTTTTTTTAAGATTTTATTTATTTATTTGACCAGCGTTGGAGGGGGGGGGTGGTGTTGTGAGCACATGCAGGGGTAACGGAAGGCAGAGGGAGAGGGAGAGGTAGGCTCCCCGCTGAGCAGAGAGCCCAACACAGGGCTCATTCCCAGACACCAGCATCATGACCTGAGTGAGCCAAAGGCCAGATGCTTAACTGACTGAACCACCCAGATGCCCCTCTCCCAGCCATAAACTAGAAACATAACTGGCTCACTATATCAAAATGTTTCAAACCAAAAACATATAAACATTGCCTAGCACAGTCTTAATCCAATATTGCTGCTCCATAAATGCTAGTTTCTTTCCTTTCTCAACAACTGGTATTTTTAATGAATAAAGAATGGCCCTGGAGTATGACCTATTTCATACACTCATTAAACCACTAAGTAGCTGTATTCAATTAGATTTGAACACTTGCTTTAAAAACATAAATACAGGAGCCAAAAAGGAATCCATTTCAATTTTAACTAAAGATAATTGAAATATGTATTTCTATAAAGAAGAGGCCAGACCAAAAATATCCTTTCTTTGTTCCTTCTCCCTTCATTATTCCAAGAGGTATCAAATTATTGACATAAACCCAGAAATGATGAGCTTCAGAGGAACAGGAACAAAAGGACACTACTATAATAAAGCGAATGCTCACTATTATTTTTAGTTCTAAAACCAGAATGGATAAAACTGAAAGCTGCTTATTTCTGTAAGCTGTTAAGGACTGGTCATTCTGAAAACAAATTTATACTTACTTTAAGATACACTTGGAAAATAGTATCACTGTAATAAGGTGAAATTCACTGTGGGCTTTGTTCCCAATAAGACCCAACTACAGCAAGCAATTTTCTACCAATCAGTATTTCTGTACAAATACAGGCATGTGAAAAAGTAGCTTGGGAGCCTGGTTTGTTCCATAATAAAAAATAAAAGCTGCTCTTTTCATTTAAAAATCTTTCAATTACCTTTTACTTCATTCCCTTCTATCTTACAGATGGCTTCTTTTCTTTTTTCTTGTTTTCCATCTCACTGATGGAAGAGGAAACCAGCTGAATAATTCTGATGGTATATCTATGCCCTGTTAATGACACAGCTATCATAATTTTCCAAGTGTGGGGCTTAGCTACATTAGGCAAGAATTCTGTGGTTTTTATCCTCTCTGAAGTACACTGACAGGAATTGAGCCATAGCAAAACATTTGTGTATTTTTGTTTGTGTTTGTGTCAATGTGTCTGTGTGGGTGTGCACAAAACACAGAGGAAGCTATAGCTTAAGTGATGATTGTTTTTAACAAAATTTTTCTTGTTAGTTCTAGCTTTTAAAACATATCTAAAAATAAAAGTAAGAATGTGACATGGGCCACAGGTTGATAATCAGAAAAGCTGAGCTTTCAGTCCTCATTTCACTGTTAACTGGTTCTAGGACTATAGTAGCTAGCCTCTAAGATGGCATCCAACTGTCTCTTCTTTCTGCTGTTTATGCCCTTGTAGAGTCTCCTCTCATATTAAATCAGACTTGATCTGTGTGACCAACAGAATATGGCAGAAGGGATGTGTACCACTTCCATGCCCAGATCATAAAAGACAGTGTGGCTTCTCTACTTGGCTCTTTCTTAGAACCCTCACTCAGAGAGGAGCCAGTTGATATGTTAGGAGAACACTCAAACAGCCCTATGGAGACACCTATATGATAAGGAACAAAGGCTCATGTCTAACAGTCACTTCAGGGAGCAAGAAAGATCTTCCAACCCCAATCAAGTCTTCTGATGACTGCAGACTTGGCCGATATCTTGTTTGCAACCTCATGAGAGATCCTGAGATAGAACCATCACCTAAGTAGTTCCTAAACCCCTGAGCCATCAAAACTATGGCATAATAAATGTTATTTTCTTAAGCAATTAAATTTGGGGTAACACTGCATAGCAATAACTAAGTAGTGCAATGACCCAGTAGGAAGAGTCATTCTATGTTGCCATTTCTCAGGTTATTTTCTTTCAATCAACAAATATTTATTCCCTAATATGCCAGGCAACACTAAGATGAAAGAGTTGGACAAAATGCTCCTTCCAGAAATAGCATTTGATTTTCATGGGTAATCACAGAATCTGTCAAACTATTCTTCCAACAGAATCTGCAGTTTGCTAGATCAAACACTCAGTTTGAGAAAAAGTCCAAATACTACCCGAAACAAGTACTATTAATTGGCTGACCCAACAATCATTCCCTTATCCCTTGGCTGCTTTCAAACTTAAACACTGAAAACTCTGCTAATTGGCTTTTCCAGCTTCCCTTGCCACCAGTAATGGCCATGTAACATAATGCTGACCAATGAGACAGATATAAAACTTTGTTTAAAGAGTTTCCAGGAAGATTTTGCTTTCTTAATAAAATAGACAAATATGGCTAGCACCAATCTTCCCTCCTTCCTTCTGCCTTGGATATGGCCCAATACATGGAGCTGCAGTGGCCATCTTGTAGCCAGGGAAAGGCCTAGAGAATTAAGAAATAATGGCATTGACATGACTGAGCCACCAAGCCAATGCCAGGAGCTTCCTGCCTCCAGAGATGTAGAACTCTCTATCTAAGTCATAAAAGTTTCACTTTCCATTACTTATAGCCAAATTTAGTCTTAATCAACATAATACCATAGAAAGTGACTGTTTTCAAAAGAAATAATAAGGAAGAGGTTTTCCCCAATAGATCTCTTTTGCTTTAAATTCCATGAGTTGTTGAAGTATGTTTTTGCTAACATGAGCACCACCGCCAATTAAAAAAACCTCTCTCCTGCCCTCCTAAACAATGGGTAACAATGTAATAATAATACTTAATATTTCTTTATAAAAATGTTTTAATTTTTTTATTAATATATAATGCATTATTAGCCCCAGGGGTACAGGTCTGTGAATCGCTAGGTTTACACACTTCACAGCACTCACTATAGCACATACCTTCCCCAATGAATACTTAACATTTCTTGACGGGTCACCATGAAAAAAGCACAGTTATAAGTGTTCTTGAAGTATTAATTCATATAATCTTCACAATAATTCCTTAAGGTTAATATTATTATGGTCTACATTTGGCAGATGAAAAAACTGAGGAAGAGAGATTACGGAAACTTAAAAGTTTTCATAGCTAATTAAATAATAAAGTTGAAACTTAAACCAAGATCATTTAATTTCTGTCTTCACCATTTTGTTTCCTTATCTGACATTATCAGATAAAGCAATAAACACAAGACAAAATGACAATCATGCAACCCCAAATGCACAGGTTCTTCCACATTTTGAATTTTTTGAGCTCCTTGAATATTTTGTTTCGGTAACTATTTTTTTTAAATAAGATTTTTTTTAAAGATTTTATTTATTCATTTGACAGAGAGAGATCACAAGTAGGCATAGAGGCAAAGCAGAGAGAGAGGAGGAAGCAGGCTCCCCACAGAGCAGGGAGCCCGATGTGGGGCTCCATCCCAGGACCCTGGGATCATGACCTGAGCCAAAGGCAGAGGCTTTAACCCACTGACCCACCCAGGTGCCCCTGTTTCTGTAACTTTAAATTGTACATAGAGCCAGCAGGTGGAGAAAAGCTAGGCTGAGCAACAGAATAAGATAGGAGACCAAAAAAATTAAAAAATTAGGGGGGCCTTTCTCAAGAAACAAGAAAGGTCTCAAATACACAACCTAACCCTACACCTAAAGGAGCTGGAGAAAGAACAAGAAAGAAACCCTAAGCCCAGCAGGAGAAGAGAAATCATAAAGATCAGAGCAGAAACCAATGAAATAGAAACCAAAAAAACAATAGAACAAATCAACGAAACTAGGAGCTGGTTCTTTGAAAGAATTAATAAAATTGATGAACCCCTGGCCCGACTTATCAAAAAGAAAAGAGAAAGGACCCAAATAAATAAAATCATGAATGAAAGAGGAGAGATCACAACTAACACCAAAGAAATACAAACTATTATAAGAACATACTATGAGCAACTCTACGCCAACAAATTTGACAATCTGGAAGAAATGGATGCATTCCTAGAAACATATAAACTACCACAACTGAACCAGGAAGAAATAGAAAGCCTGAACAGACCCATAACCAGTAAGGAGACTGAAACAGTCATTAAAAATCTCCAAACAAACAAAAGCCCTGGGCCAGACGCTTCCCGGGGGAATTCTACCAAACATTTAAAGAAGAACTAATTCCTATTCTCCTGAAACTGTTCCAAAAAATAGAAATGGAAGGAAAACTTCCAAACTCATTTTATGAGGCCAGCATCACCTTGATCCCCAAACCAGACAAGGATCCCATCAAAAAAGAGAGCTATAGACCAATATCCTTGATGAACACAGATGCAAAAGTTCTCACCAAAATACTAGCCAATAGGATTCAACAGTACATTAAAAGGATTATGCACCATGACCAAGTGGGATTTATTCCAGGGCTGCAAGGTTGATTCAACATCCGCAAATCAATCAATGTGATACAACACATCAATAAAAGAAAGAACAAGAACCATATGATACTCTCAATAGATGCTGAAAAAGCATTTGACAAAGTACAGCATCCCTTCCTGATCAAAACTCTTCAAAGTGTAGGGATAGAGGGCACATACCTCAATATTATCAAAGCCATTTATGGAAAAACCCACTGCAAATATCATTCTCAATGGAGAAAAGCTAAAAGCTTTTCCGCTAAGGTCAGGAACACGGCAGGGAGGTCCATTATCACCACTGCTATTCAACATAGTACTAGAAGTCCTAGCCTCAGCAATCAGACAACAAAAGGAAATTAAAGGCATCCAAATCGGCAAGGAAGAAGTCAAACTATCACTCTTCGCAGATGATATGATACTATATGTGGAAAACCCAAAAGACTCTACTCCAAAACTGCTAGAACTTGTACAGGAATTCAGTAAAGTCTCAGGATATAAAATCAATGCACAGAAATCAGTTGCATTTCTCTACACCAACAACAAGACAGAAGAAAGAGAAATTAAGGAGTCAATCCCATTTACAATTGCACCCAAAACCATAAGATACCTAGGAATAAACCTAACCAAAGAGGCACAGAATCTATACTCAGAAAACTATAAAGTACTCATGAAAGAAATTGAGGAAGACACAAAGAAATGGAAAAATGTTCCATGCTCCTGGATTGGAAGCATAAATATTGTGAAAATGTCTATGCTACCTAAAGCAATCTACACATTTAATGCAATTCCTATCAAAGTACCATCCATCTTTTTCAAAGAAATGGAACAAATAATGCTAAAATTTATATGGAACCAGAAAAGACCTCGAATAGCCAAAGGAATATTGAAAAAGAAAGCCAAAGTTGGTGGCATCACAATTCCAGACTTTAAGCTCTATTACAAAGCTGTCATCATCAAGACAGCATGGTACTGGCACAAAAACAGACACACAGATCAATGGAACAGAATAGAGAGCCCAGAAATAGACCCTCAACTCTATGGTCAACTAATCTTTGACAAAGCAGGAAAGAATATCCAATGGAAAAAAGACAGCCTCTTCAATAAATGGTGTTGGGAAAATTGGACAGCCACATGCAGAAAAATGAAATTGGACCATTTCCTTACACCACACATGAAAATAGACTCAAAATGGATGAAGGACCTCAATGTGAGAAAGGAATCCATAAAAATCCTTGAGGAGAACACAGACAGCAACCTCTTCGACCTCAGACGCAGCAACTTCTTCCTAGGAACATCGCCAAAGGCAAGGGAAGCAAGGGCAAAAATGAACTATTGGGATTTCATCAAGATCAAAAGCTTTTGCACAGCAAAGGAAACAGTTAACAAAACCAAAAGACAACTGACAGAATGGGAGAAGATATTGGCAAACGACATATCAGATAAAGGACTAGTGTCCAAAATCTATAAAGAACTTAGCAAACTCAATACCCAAAGAACAAATAATCCAATCAAGAAATGGGCAAAGGACATGAACAGACATTTCTGCAAAGAAGACATCCAGATGGCCAACAGACACATGAAAAAGTGCTCCATATCACTCGGCATCAGGGAAATACAAATCAAAACCACAATGAGATATCACACCAGTCAAAATGGCTAAAATTAACAAGTCAGGAAATGACAGATGCTGGTGAGGATGCGGAGAAAGGGGAACCCTCCTACACTGTTGGTGGGAATGCAAGCTGGCGCAACCACTCTGGAAAACAGCATGGAGGTTCCTCAAAATGTTGAAAATAGAACTGCCCTACAACCCGGCAATTGCACTACAGGGTATTTACCCTAAAGATACAAACGTAGTGATCCGAAGGGGCATGTGAACCTGAATGTTTATAGCAGCAATGTCCACAATAGCCAAACTATAGAAAGAACCTAGATGTCCATCAACAGATGAATGGATAAAGAAGATGTGGTATATATACACAATGGAATACTATGCAGCCATCAAAACAAATTTAATCTTGCCATTTGCGACAACATGGATGGAACTAGAGCGTATCATGCTTAGCAAAATAAGTCAAGCGGAGAAAGACAACTATCATATGATCTCCCTGATATGAGGAAGTAGAGATGCAACATGGGGGGTTAAGGGGGTAGGAGAAGAATAAATGAAACAAGATGGGATTGGGAGGGAGACAAACCATAAGTGACTCTTAATCTCACAAAACAAACTGAGGGTTGCTGGGGGGAGGGGAGTTGGGAGAAGGGGGGTGGGGTTATGGACATTGGGGAGGTTATGCGCTTTGGTGAGTGCTGTGAAGTGTGTAAACCTGGCGATTCAAAGATCTGTACCCCTGGGGCTAAAAATATATTATATGCTTATAAAAAACAAAAAAATTAAAAAAAAATAAAGTTAAAGCAGCTGCAAAAAATAAAATAAATAAAAAATTTAAAAATTACAAAAATAAATTAAATATTTTTTAAAAAGGATGTGAGACAAGTGAGTTTAGATGAAGGGAAAAATAACATTAATTGTTGTCATTATCATCACCATCATCATATCTAACATTTACTGAGTTTCTGCCTTATGTTATGCACTATACTATTAGTTACTACATCATCTTCATATATAAAATATTTAGGGATTTCTTCCCAAGAGTAAGTTAGGCTTGATTTTCACATGACCACTCAAATCAATGGAGACACAAGCACCTACCTGTTAAGAGAAAACCAAAGCCATACTCAGATGAACCCTGAGGAAATATATCCAAAGCCTTTTAATAGAAGAAAATTTGAATAGCTAAGTTTATTGAACATTTACTCTGTGCCGGACCTGCACCTAATGCTTTACAAACATTCTCACCGTTAGTCTTCACATAGCTCTAAAAAGTTAGTCCTACCATTAGCTTCCAAGTCTCCTCTGTCCCTGTCTCCCAACCACCTGCTGCGGAGAGGGTGAGGAGAGGAAATGGAAAGGTTGGAAGCAGACAAATCTTTCAGGTATGAGTCTCGGTTCTCTATGTTGATGCATATAAAATGCAGTAACTCTTGGGTTAGAGACAAAGGACAAAAGACAGCAACAGCAGTAGTCAAAATAATATCACTTGTACTGGTTCCTCAAACCTTAATTCCCATGGGGTAATGCAGTGAAACCCCAGTGATGCCTGAACATGCAGGGGGAACTCCAAGCCTTGGAAACGCCAAACCTTGGTAAGGAAGCTGCTATGAAACCTGCCCCGAAAGCAGGCAAATTGGCGCTCTGCTTTGGAGGGAGATTCTCTTTCGTTATAAGACTTTTCACTATATAAACAGCCTTGAAAAGATATTCTGGAATGCAAATCTGATGATGTCTTTGCTCAGGAGATGCGCAAAAATGCAAGACACTCATGGAGAATTCCTTCCCAACAAACAAATGATCCAAAAAAGGTTTTCATAGAATCATTCCAGCTTTCCAAAGCAAACATAAATGCAGAACTGAAACTCGAGCTGTACACACTTTTAAACTTCTATTTACTTAATCATTGAAAAAGCAATCACAGAATGTCCATAGATTATAATATCAAAAATGATTCACCTATTTTGAAAAAAATGCAGTGCAGAAAAATTTAAGTATTGAGAGCCCTTCAGGACCTGACACACTGATAAGTTTTTTTAAGAAACTGATAATTTTTTAATAACACTCAGTTATTAAACTAATCATGTGTGCTTTCTGAGAAGGAAAAAGTTATTAATGATATTGATGATGACGTTTATGAATAAATAAATGTGTCAATACTTTACGAATGACTACTAAGAGCTACTAAAAGAGCATCAACTGGTTTAGTTCAATCATCAACCCATTAGATTAATACCTAATTAACCTTGTTCAGTTCCTCCTCACATATGAGAAAACCAGGACTCCCACAGATTAAGTAAACCTCCCAAGATCACACAGCAAGTTTATGCATCTGTCTCACTCCAAACATAACCCCAAAATATATGAACAGGATTTTTTTGATCACCTGTAGACATTAAAATATTCCTGGAAACCAGAAACTTTCATTTTTTAAAAAAAGATTTTATGTATTTGACACAGAGTACAAGCAGGAGGAGCTACAAGGAGAGGAAGAAGCAGGCTCCCTGCTGAGCAGAGAGCCCAATGTGGGGCTCTCTCCCAGGACCCTGAGATCATGACCTGAGCCATGACCTGAGACACTTCACGGACTGAGCCACCCAGGCACCCTGGAAACCAGGGACTTCCAGAGGTCCACAATAAGAGACTTGGATTTGGGATCTGAGCCCATTAAATGATAACAGTACATATTTTTTCTAAAATCACCACTCTTCAGCCAAGAACTGCAGACCTAAAAATGCCTTTTCTTAAATGGAATGGGGAAAAAATAAGCTGTGGCATTTGTAAAAGTTTTCAATGACGAATTAGCCTCTGGGTTATGTTAAAACTATTTTGGTGGTTCCCTGATCGCTATGAGATTAATAATTTAGAACAATACCTGTACCCCTCAGTCATTTATTTAGTGCCAGCAATATCCCAGCAAAATAACTCACAACAATTATTTAAGGCACCTCACATATTTATGAGAAAAAAAAAAGAACAAAAAAAATCCCACATTAATTAACAGGACTCTCCATTCTTTGAAGTTTTAACCTACCTTTAAACTTAGAGAAAAAATAAAAACTATATCATAATTATGTCTGCATCATAAATATCACAGTGTAACAGTCCAATAGCTTGATATAAAATATCTTCCTAACAATGTGTACAAACTCAAAGTGAGAAAGTCAAAAAGGATTACATAAGAATGAAAGGAAGGAGAATTTGCCACCCCAAAATAAACCTCTTTGGCATAGATTATTTTGACCAGGTTATTATTTTTTAAAAAACACACATTGGAAGCTCTGAAAACCAAGTAGAAATTACCCTTTTGTGAAAGGAAAAAAAAAAAAACTCTCCATCTGTAAGGGTGTCTTCCTCTGCATACCAGAAGAGGAACAAGACTAAATCGATAGAAACTCTAGTCAACGGGAAAGGCATGAACTTAAATCTGCATAACAACCTTTCCCTTGTTTACTGTGCTTTGCCTAAAAAGCTGGCTCTCTCCCTGCCCATCATTTTTTTCTTTAGCTGAAGATGGCACTTAAAGTGTTGGCTTGAGCTATTTCAAGGAATTACTCAGTTTTCCTGAGTTTCTCCCATGTATACAGGTATACATATTATTAAATTTCTGTTTGCTTTTCTCCTGTTAATCTGTCTTTTATTACAGGGGGATCTCAGCCAAGAACCTAGAAGGATAGAGGGAAAATTATATTCCCCCCTCTACAAGAGGATATAATTCCCAGACATGTTAAAAATATTAAAAAAAAAAAGAAACCCTCAAAATACACTGATCATTTTGACACACTCTCTATAATCCATTTTCAGGGGCACCTGGCTGGCTCAGCTGGAGAAGCACGCAACTCCTGATCTGGGGGGTGGGGGGAAGGGGTGGGGTTTCGAGTTCAAGCCCCACATTGGGTATAGAGATTACTTAAATAAATATTATTTTAACAAGTAATATATTTTCATCATTTGGGGAGGTATTCATTTTTATTCATTTTCTTCACAATTAACATAGTTTACTTGTATATGTTTCATATGCACCCAAATAAAGTTAAAGATTATCAGCTTTCAGCATGCTTAAAAATCTATATTGAGTTTGAGACCTAGACTTCTCTCACTGACAATTTTATAAAATAATAAAGAAAAAAATGTAATAAAAAATGCAAGTAATGACACAAGGCACTGCCATGTGAATATAGAGATGCTTCCAAAACTAACTGTTGAATGACAGGTAGTTATGCCATGACTTAAAATACTCATTCACTACCTGATGTATGAAAATTTCAGTTTGCCTTTAAAAAGACAGTTTAAGGATTTCCTAGTGAATATTCATGTGTGGGATATTTAAACTCAAATTTCAAAGGTCAGCACAGCCCAAATATAAAATAATACTGAAGTAATGTTGGGAAGGCAAAATTATTTTCTGCTCTTCAAGGTTCTTCTCATTGGTCTAAGAATTAAGTTGACATGAAACATTAACAAGAGAAAAACAAATATAATACATATGTACAGAAGCTCACAGAAATATGAGTCTTAAAGAAGTGACCAAAGCAGGCAACTTTAATAACTTTTAGACAAACAATAAATCTGTTAGGAATTGACAAGATAAAGAAGTTTGGGCTTAGGGTAATAAATTAGCAAAGAAGTAACAAGTTTTATTTATATAGCCCTCTTGACTCTAAATTTCCTATTTCTAGTGACAAGGATGTCTCTTTAACTCCCGATAAGGGAGGTACCTTTCACATGGGAAATTTATTTCCTGCTTTCAGGGAGACAAAAGGAGGGTCAGAGTGCCCTTTTTGCACTGGCTGTTTTTTAAATTATTTGAATTCAAAATTATCAATATGCCAAAGTGGTGTATCTTGAGGTGGCCTGCCCTGAACCCCATCAGTGCACTCTGATTCTCTACTTCCATTACTCCTACAGAATGCCCACTGATACATACAACATATTGTAAAGGCCTATTTAGCCAGAGAGATTCCATCCGGTTAAACAGTGATTTTATTTATGCAATAAAACTTAAACTGACCCTGTTCCAAATGCAGGGCTGAGTTGGGTCAGGTGGAGACACCACATCAGTAGAGCACGCATACTGTCTCGCTAGCTACCAAGCAGTGTGGGCCCTGCCTTTTGGGTGCCTTTTTACAATCTCACTGGCCACTTGTGTGGCCAGGCCCAACCACATGGCCTTTGCTCTATAAAAGTTAGTCTGTAAGGCAGGGAGGGGGTCGCCCTGTCTGTAAGAGGCGGCCCCGACCAGTCGGTTTGACGGTCAGTTTGATTCTCAATACTTGGTGCGAAATTAAGCTTTGTTTGACCTTCGCTCTGTATCAGTCTCGCTCCTTTGATCACGGACCCATTACTGGGGGACCTTTCAATATCAATTCACAGTAGCAATGGAAGCTGTGCAAAGCAATCAATGACTTGCCACTCGCCTGGAAATATTCTGGGGGCTATAGAGGAGATCAGCCTGAGGAACAAACCATGTCCCAGTCCTATGAAACAGGGCAGAGTCAGAAAGAAGGTGGGAGTGGGGTATAACTGGCCCAATATCCACCCCTAACTCAAAGAGAACAGGTCTGAGCCATAACTTTACTGAGGAAAATCCTTTCCTGAGATGCTCAGGGTTGTAGATATCAGAAGTTTGGCTCCCCCAAGATTAAAATCTGAGTCAGAAATTGTGACAAGCCTCAGTTCGTCTGTGAAAAAAACCAGGGGGAGTAGTATCACCTTGACTATTTCAAGCTAGGTTTCTTTCTCTCCAAGATGATCTAACAGGAGCAAGAACAAAAGAATTTAACATGAAAGGGTCAATAAGACATTCTTCAGTGTTAAAAATTGATCACACAGCAGCTATTTTTCAAATGATCATGTTTCAGGTACTCTGCTTAGCGCCCTGCATACTTCCCTAATTTAATTTTTCCGTGCTGCCTTGAAGATAGAAGCGGCCATTCCCATTCTGTGAGATGAGGAAACTGAAGTTTGGGAAAGATAGCTAAATCCTAGTTGGTAGCAAGGCTGAGATTCAAATAAAACTTGAAAGTCTGTGCTCCTAATCCCGGCCTCAGATCATCTTCCAGTGAACCATGGATCTGGTTCTCAACGCTCCTCATCACCGGCACCCCCCACCCTGCTACACCTACAACTCACCTGGTGGTGCTGTTGAAAAGCAGACTCTGATTCAGTACATCTGGTGTGCTGTAAGGGAGACGTGGGCCTGAAAATCTACTTTTCTAACAATATTCCTGCGATACTGATGCTGCTGGTGCTCAGACCTCAGTTTGAGTGTCGAAGATTTAGGAAACAGGCTACCAGGGGAAAACAAAAGAAAGCTGGCCTCTCAAAAGAGATATAAGAAAATGTGAACTCGGGGTGCCTGGGGGGGCTCAGTCTGTGAAGTGTCTGCCTTTGGCTTGATAAGGGAAAAACTGTACTGTAAGATGGCCGACCAAATCAAGGGAATCCCAGTGCCTGTCTCAAAGCCCTTCAGGGACCTTCCTTCCTTACCCCATTCCCACACACATCAAAAGTAGTAACTATGTGGAAGTAGAAGGGTATAAATTACCCTCCCTGCTTGTGCTTGGGGCTCAGGCCCTTGGAGAACGGTCTTCTCTGAGCCCACCAGTGTTACATAAATCTCTGATCCTCCAAAGTCTCTGAGTGCTGCTTGGTTCTTCTGCCAGGATCCAGTCCAGGTTCGGTAACAGGCTCAGATCATGATCTCAAGACCCTGGAATTGAGCCCCATGCGGGGTTCCCTGTTCAGCGAGGAGCTTGCTTCTCCCTCTCCCTCTGCTGCTCCCCCTGTCCGTGCTCTCTTGCTCTCTCTCTCGCTCTGCTATCAAATAAATAAATAAATAAAATCTTTTTTAAAAAAGAAAAGGTGAACTCTATGAAGTGGCCAATGAAAGGTGAAATGAAAGCCCAAAAGGCCTGCATGAATAGAGCGCACTGAGAAGGCAAGGACGAAGAGCTGGAAATAATCCAAGGAAACTTTAAACAAAGGCAGAAGTAAAGTACCCACGGGAGCTAACAAAAGAACAGAATCTACATCAGACAACATACAAATAAAAAATGGGTAAGGCAGGGGCACCTGGCTGGCTTAGTCAGTGGAGCATGCGACTCTTCACATGTTGTGGGTTTGAGCCCCACGTTGGCTGTAGAGATTACTTAAAAAAATAAAATCTTTGGGCGCCTGGGTGGCTCAGTGGGTTAAACCGCTGCCTTCGGCTCAGGTCATGATCTCAGGGTCCTGGGATCGAGTCCTGCATCGGGCTCTCTCTGCTCAGCAGGGAGCCTGCTTCCCTCTCTCTTTCTGCCTGCCTCTCCGTCTACTTGTGATTTCTCTCTGTCAAATAAATACATAAAATCTTTAAAAAAAAATTTTAAAATAAATAAATAAATAAATAAAATCTTTAATTTTTAAAAAGGTTTGAACTGCACCCCAAACATAATAAGGGAAAAGAACAAAAGGATGAAAATGATAGAGGAAAAGATTGCAGCCATGAAGACAAAGATATAAGCTTCTGTAAACAGGCATTGCAGAGGGGGAACCAGGACAACTGGAGCAAACCATAAACGCGAAGATACGGTAGAAGAAAACATCCCTGCATTGAAGATCTTAGGACATAACACTGGTTCTGAATTACTAGGGGTAAGACACTGTTGGCGCCCTGCCCAGTTTCACCTCCACCCACTTCAGAGTCCACCTGCAGCTACAGCGGATGGTTCCTGGACCCCCTGATGGCTCCCTGCCTCAAGCATCCATGTCTCTCTGCTACTGGAGAAGCTTGTTCAGCCTGTGCACCAGGCAGCCTAGACTCAATACCTCCAGATGCAATCAGCCGAAAACGGACAAGAGTTCGTGCCTAAAAGCCCCAGCTTCCCCTGAGGCATGCTCTACAGTGTCTCCCACCATCTCCAGCAAGACTGAGTCCCAGCTGCCCACAGTTGTAAGGCATACATCAACTCAACTTTTATCCATTTTTCTTTCTTCCTTGCTTCCCTTTTCCGCTGCCTCACTTGTGCTTCCTGGGGTGACTTCCCAATTAAATGACCTGTACCTAAGTCCTTATCTTAGGGTATGCTTTTGGAGAAACACAAGCTAAGACATGTCCCAAAGATGTTGGGGGAAAATCCTTAAATATATTCAAAAGGAAAGAAATTCCACATATAATCGTGTGTAGCTTAATCAGGTATTAAGTGGCCTCCATGTTTTTAATTCAGGAACTAGAAGGCAGCACTAATATAGGCAACACGTAAATCTTCCCTCATTTCCAAACCCTCCACCACTTCTTCCTCCTTTGGGCTCTACTGTACATGGCTTATAATATCCAGAACACTCTAGGGCATGGTCCCTATTCCTGTTTCCCCCTGTTATCTATAAACTCCTCACAAACAGGAACTGCATCTTAATAGCTTTGCATCCCAAGCATCTAGCACAGTAGCTTCTACATAGAAGGCTCTTGTGTGACTTTGGACAAATCAGTTAACTAGTCTGAGCTGTACTTACCTCCATCTGTAATATGAGATAACTCAATATTCTCTGAGGTCAAGTTATTACATGATGCAGATAACCAAAATTTCTTCCCATTCTCTAACCTCTTAAGCCATGTTAATGCAGCATAGGGCTGGCCACATTAAGAAAACAACCAAATCTCTGTGGACCACAGTAAACTATACCTAGAGTATCTCCTAAAATCCTAGCATTTAACAGTCTCTTTTTGGGCCTATGCAAAATTCTACCAGTGATTATGATAGTACTCTCATTGCCCAAGGCATTGTCTAAACCTATCCTGCCCAATATAGTAGTAGCCACTACTAGTAGCCACTAGTAGCCACTAGTCCCATGTAGTTATTGGGTGCTTGAGATGTGAAGTAAGTGTAAAATACACGCCATATTTCAAAAGTTTAATACCAAAAAATGTAAAATTTCTCAATAATTATATTGATTACATGTTGAAACCATATTTTGAATATACTGAGCTAAACAAAATGTATTATAAAATTAATTTTACCTATTTTTTTTAATGTATGTATGAGAACATTTAATGTGAAAAAAATTTAGTGACTCATTCTATTTCTACTGGGCAATCCTGCTCTAGAAGCTATGAGAAACAAAAAGATGACTGTGTTAGTATGTAATCTTTAACATTATTTTAGTGTAGGATAGAGAGAAATAGATCCAAAAGTAACTAATAGAAGGCAGAGCAACTGAGACAAAAGAGTAAAGGAAGACAGAGCTATTTGAATGAAGAAGAAGGAGGCATTCTAGAACTGGATTTTATTTTTAGGAGGATTTTTACGTGGTAGTTGGCGGGGCGAGGGATTCCCACACAGGAAATTACCCTGTTGTGTTTTGTCATCCATTTTTCTCACAGAGAAATGTGCCTTATCACAATAGGTTTTTGCTAACAGTTGCAAAGGGACTAGAGAAAACCAACCCAAACCTGGTCTCAAAGATATTATCATCCTCAAAAGGCTCCGAGAACAAGAAAAAAGACTTGTGTTTATTTCCTGCCAGTGGTGTTAGAATCTGTCCAGGGATGGGATCATATAAATTCCCCCAAATAAAGCATAATGGCTTAACTTCCCCATACGCCTTTAAAAAGACAAATTGTTGCTCATAATGCAATCTCTTGAATTGGCTAAATGGTCTTTCAAATAAACATTCTAAGAGATGGGTCTCCCAGGTGCTTATAAATTCCTCTAGTCCCTTAATGAATATATGAGTGTGACTTCATGACAACTGGACAGAAAATGAAAAACATGATGTGTGGCTGCGGTGGGTTCCGTAGACATCTACTTTGTAATTCCAGCTTCAAAATGACCTTGTGCAATAGCAAATGAGACCTAAAGACAGCAGAACTCTACCTTTAACAATCCAATTTCTATCCTCACTTTTCCCTTATTAACAGAATTCTGCTTCTTTTTCTTTTAAGATTTTATTTATTTATTTGACAGAGAGAAAGCGAGATCACAAGTAGGCAGAGAGGCAGGCAGGGGTGTAGGGGGGAAGCAGGCTCCCAAATGAGCAGAGAGCCCAAGGCGGGGCTCGATCAGGACCCTGAGATCATGACCTGAGCCGAAAGCAGAGGCTTAACCCACTGAGCCACCCAGGCATCCCCAGAATTCTGCTTTTGCTGGAAAAAGCAACATGCCCAGCCAATAACTATAGTCCCCAGGATGTCCTGTACATAGGATGACCACATGACCCAGATCAGGCCAGTGAGGTATAGGTGGAAGTTGTACAGGACTTCTAAGAGAGCTCCTATACCACAGTAGTTTCAGATAGGACACACTCTACCCTGTGTCCTCTATTCTAATCTTCCTCCTGCCTACAATCTGGGCACAGTGTATGAGGAGAAGCAACTGATGATGACCTGAGCAGCAATGACACTGAGTATGGTTGAAGAAAGGGACGCGGCCTACGACCTTGCTGTCATTATGCAGCACCAGCCCTAAACTGTTTAACTCTGGATTCTTTGTTATACGAAACATATTAAGTAATTATTTAAGAAACTGATTTAGACACTTTCTGTAACTGATAAAAGTTGGCTGGCTGCCTTGTATACCCAACCAGTGATTACAGGTTGTTTGTTTGGTTGGTTAGTTTCACCAAATATGTTGATGTTTTAGTGACCTACTAATCCGCCATTAATGGCAGTGACAGTGTTCATCATTACTGTTTAACAGACCATATAACTAAAAGAATAAAGCACCTAAACTACAAAAAATGTTATAATGGGTGTGACCTACGGTTTTTCTAGCCCAGGTTATCACAGGCTGTATTCACTAGTACTTACCTCAAGAATGTGAGGATAATAATAAACATGTGTTGAGCACTTATTATTGATCAAGCACTGTTTTCAATATATTACATACATTATGCTTTCGTCCTTAGATGGACTTCAAAAGTTAGACCTCAGGGACCACCAAGAGTCACCTGACCGCACTTTGAGAACTGCTGGCCTGAGATGGTATCCTTCATATGTCTGACAATTGGTACTGGCTGATAGCTGGGTCTCTATATCCATGGCCCCTAATCTACAAGGAAGCTAGCCTGGCCATGGAGATCTCAGGGCAACAAGAAAACAAAAGAGGAAGTTGCAAAGGGTCTGATGCTTTAATCAGAAATCCCACAAGAATGCTTCCACTACTTTTTTTTGGTCAAAACTCTGGATGGCACTCTACTATTAATTGGATACATTGTTATAGTCTTCATTAAATGAATTCAAATTGATAAACCTTAACAATTTTGCAGCATCTAAGTTTGGTGACATTCAAAAGTCACTAAAAAGAGATCAGATACACGCAAAAGAATGAAACTGGACCACTTTCTTCCACCATTCACAAAGATAAATTCAACATGGATTAAGATCTAAATGAGACCTGAAGCCATAAAAATTCCAAAAGAAATGATGAGCAATAATTTCTTTGATGTCAGCCTTAGCAACATTTTTCTAAAATGTTTCCTAACACAAAGGAAACAAAAGCAAAAGTAAACTATAAACTATTGGGACTTGGGGTGCCTGGGCAGCTCAGTGGGTTAAAGCCTCTGCCTTAGGCTCAGGTCATGCTCAGCAAGGAGTCTGCTTCCCTCTCACTCTCTGCCTGCCTCTATGACTACTTGTGACCTCTGTCTGTCAAATAAATAAATAAAATATTAAAAAACAAAAAACAAAAAACAATTGGGACTCCACTAAAATTAGAAGCTTTTGCACAGTGAAGAAAACCATCAATAATATGAAAGGACGTCCTACAGAATGGGAAAAGATATTTGCAAATGACATATCCAATAAGGGGTTAATGTCCAAAATACATTTTAAAAAAACCTATTCAATTCAACACATACACACATACAAAAACAAATAATCTAATTTTAAAAAATAGGCAAGAGGACCTAAATAGACATTTTTCCAAAGAAGACATAGAAATGGACAACAGACACATGAAAAGATGTTCA
Source organism: Mustela nivalis (assembly GCF_964662115.1). Taxonomy (NCBI): domain Eukaryota; kingdom Metazoa; phylum Chordata; class Mammalia; order Carnivora; family Mustelidae; genus Mustela; species Mustela nivalis. The sequence continues at coordinate 121,168,614 of NC_139040.1, read as the reverse complement.
ACATCACTCATCATTAAGGAAATGCAAATCAACATCACAATAAAATATCACCTCATACTTGTCAGGTGCCTAGTATCAAAAGGACAATAATAGGAGCATCTGGCTGGCTAAGTCAGTAAGGCATGCAACTCTTTTTTTTTTTTTTTTTTCAGTGTTCCAAGATTCATTGTTTATGCACCACACCCAGTGCTCCATGCAATATGTGCCCTCCTTAATACCCACCACCAGGCTCACCCATCCCCCCACCCCCACCCCTCCAAAACCTTCAGTTTGTTTCTCAGAGTCCACAGTTTTTCATGGTTCATCTCCCACTCCGTTTTCTCCCAACTCAAGCATGCAACTCTTAACCTCACGGTCATGAGTTCAAGCCCCATGTTGGGCATGGAGTCTACTTTAAAAACAAAAGATAATAACAACTGTTGGCAAGAAGGGAGAAAAAGGAACTCTTGAGTACTACTGGTGGGGATGCAAACTGGTGCAGCCATTGTGGAAAACAAACAGCATGGAAGTTCAGAAACCTAGAAATACCTTATAATCCAATTCCACCCCTAAGAATTTACCCAAAGAAAACAAAAATACTAATTAGAAAAGATATATGCACTCCTATGTTTGTTGCAGCATTATTTTCAATAGCCTAGATATGGAAGCAACCCAAGTATCCATTAACAGATGAATGGATAAAGAAGATAAGGTACACATATCAGACATAAAAAAGAATGGGATCTTGCCATTTGCAAAACCATGAATGGATCTGGAAGGTATTACGCTGAGTGAAATGAATCAGATAGCAAAAGACAAATACCATACTATTTCACTCGTATGTGGAATCTAAAAAATAAAACGAACAAAAACAGTAGAAACAGACTACTAAGAACAGAAAACAAACTGATGGTTGCCAGAGGCAAGGAGGATAGGAGAGATGGGTAAAATGGGTGAAGAGGAGTAAGAGGTACAGGCTTCCAGTTATGGAAGGCTTAAGTCACAATGATGAAAGGTGCAGCTAGGAAATATTGTCAGTGGTTTTGTAATAGTATTGTATGATGACAGATGGCAGGTATATTTGTCATGAGCATAGTATAATGTACAGAGATGTACATTGAATCACTATATTGTATACCTGCAACTAATGTAACATGCGTCAATTTCACTTCAATTTTTAAAAATGGTTGAAATAAGAGAAGCTTTGAAGCTATCACAATAGAGGCAGAAAAGATTTCACTCAGTACAAAAGATCTTTTTTCCATTCTTTTTTGCCTGGTAGCTTTGGAGAGTAGGTTTTGATGTTATATCATTCTTTTGATTATATTTCTTACACCTTCCCCTACGCATCATTTTAATGATGCTCAATGAGGGTTTCTTACTCCAGAGTACCTTGTACTCCAGACTCTTCTTACAAAGGTTGCTAAGGATATTTCCCCTAGGCTAGCACAGTGCCCCTTTCCCAAGTGGTCACACACAGCACAACCCGCTCAACCTTATTTGGTTCAAGTCCTGAACCAGAAAAGCCAGTTAGAGAAAGCCAAGAGCTATTCCCTTACATCTCCCCTTTCTTTCTCTTCTGTCTCCTTGCCCTCACCACATTTAATAAGTTACCACCATAGCAAAGCATACTTTTTCATTAATGGCTTTGAACTTAGTATTTTTCTTTTATAAGTTTTTTATTTTAATTTCAGTGGCTCAGTGGGTTAAGCCTCTGCCTTCGGCTCAGGTCATGGTCTCAGGGTCCTGGGATCAAGCCCCACATCGGGCTCCCTGCTCAGTGGGGAGCCTGCTTCCTCCTCTCTCTGCCTGCCTCTCTGCCTACTTGTGATCTCTCTCTCTGTCAAATAAATAAATAAAAATCTTTAAAAAAATACTTTATACATTACTTAGTGCTCCTCATGGCAAGTGCACTCTTTAATCCCCAGCACCTATTTCACCCATCCCCCATCTGCATCCCCTCTCGTAAACATCAATTTGCTCGCCATAGTTAAGAGTCTTTTTCTTGGTTTGTGTCTCTCTCTCTTTTTTTTTTCCTTTGCTCATCTGTTGTTTCTTAAATGTTGTATGAGTGAAATCATATGGTATTGTCTTTCTCTGACTTATGTCACTTAGCATTATACTCTATAGCTCCATCCATTTTGTTGCAAATGGAAAGATTTTATTCTTTTTTTATGGTTGAATGGTATTTACATATATGTATGTATATACATATATATATAAAGTAATGGTATTTACATACACACTTCTTTATCCATTCATCTGTCAATGGACACTTGGGCTGCTTCCATAACTTGGCTATTGTAAATAGTGCTGCCACAAACATAGGGGTGCATGTATCCCTTTGAATTAGGTTTTTGTACTTTTGGCATAAATATCCAGTAGTGCAATTACTGGGTCATAGGGTAGTTCTATTTTTAACTTCTTGAGGAAATTCCATACTGTTTTCCACAGTGACCACAGCAGTTTGCATTCCTGTCAACAGTGCATATTTCTCCACATCCTCACCAACACTTGTTTCTTATGTTGTTGATTTTGGCCATTCTGACAGGTGTCAGGTGATACCTCACTGTGGTTTTGACTTGCATTTTCCTGATGATGAGTGACGTTGAGCACCTTTTCAAGTTTCTGTTGGCCATCTGGAGATCTTCTTTGGAGAAATGTCTGTTCATGTCTTCTGCCCATTTTTTAAACTGGATTATTTGTTTTTTGGATGTTGAGTGCTGTAACTTCTTTATATATTTTGAATACTAAGCCTTTATGGGATGTGTTATTTGCAGGTATTTTCTCGCATTCAGAAGGTTGTCTTTTCATTCTGTTGATTATTTCTTTTGCTGTGCAGAAGGTTCTTATTTTGATGTCGTCCTAATACCTTATTTTTGCTTTTATTTCCCCCCTTGCCTCAGGACACATGTCTAGAAAAGTGTTGCTATGGCTGATGTCAGAGAAATTACTGCCTGTGCTTTATTCTAGGATTTTTATGGTTTCAGGTCTCAAATGTAGGTCTTTAAACCATTTTTAGTTTATTCTTGTGTGTAGTGTATGAAAATGCTCCAGTTTCATTCTTTTGCATGTAGCTGTCCAGTTTGTCCAATACCATTTGTTGAGGAGAGTTTTTCCTACTGTATATTCTTTCCTCTTTTGCTGAAAGACCATATAATTATGGCCTATTTCTGGGGTTTCTATTCTGTTCCATTGATCTATGTGTGTATTTTTACGCCAGTACCATACTATTTTGATTACTACAGCTTTGTAATATAACTTGAAGTCTGGAATTGTGATAACTCTATATTTGTTTGTTTTATTTTTCTTTTTCATGATTGCTTTGGCTCTTCAGGGTCTTTGGGGTTCCATACAAATTTCAGGATTGTTTGTTCTAATTTTGTAGAAAATGCTGTTAGTTTTTTGATAAGGATTGCATTAAATCTATAGAGTGCTTTGAGTAGAATATACATTTTAACAACATTTGTTCTTCTAAACCATGAGCAGAGAATATCTTTCCATTTCTTTCTTCTTCAATTTCTTTCATCAGTGTTTTATAGTTTTCAGAGTATAGGTCTCTTTCACCTCTTTGCTTAAGTTTATTCCTAGATATTTTATTGTTTTTAATGCAATTGTAAATGGGATTGTTTTCATAATTTCACTTTCTGTTGCTTTGTCATTAGTGTATAGGAATGCAAGAGATCTATCTGTACATTGATTTTTTTATCCCCTGACCTCACTGAATTCACATCATTCATTCAAAATTAGTAGTTTTTTAGAGTCTTTAGGGCTTTCTATATATAGTATCATATCATCTGTAAATATTGTTAAGCTTTATTTTTTCCTTACCAATTTGGATGTCTTTTATTTCTTTTTGTTGTCTGATTGCTATGGCTAGGACTTCTGGTACTATGTTGAATAAAAGTAGTAAAAGTGGGGCGCCTGGGTGGCTCAGTGGGTTAAAGCCTCTGCTTTTGGCTCAAGTCATGATCTCAGGGTCCTGGGATTGAGCCCCATATCGGGCTCTCTGCTCAGCAGGGAGCCTCCTTCCTCCTCTCTCTCTGCCTGCCTCTCTGCCTGCTTGTGATCTCTGTCTATCAAATAAATAAATAAAATCTTTAAAAAAAAAAAAAGTGGTAAAAGTGGACATCCTTGTCTTGTTCCTGACCTTAGGGCAAAAGCTGTTTTTCAACACTGAGTATGACATTAGCTGTGGGTTTTTCATATAAAGCCTTTATTATATTGAGGTGTGTTCCATCTAGACCTACTTTGTTGTTTTTTTTTTTCTATCATGAATGTGATGTATCACATTGATTGATTTGTGAATACTGAACCACCCTTGCATTCCAGAGATAAATCTCACTTGACTGTGATGTGTGATTTTTTTTTTTTTTTTTAATGAATTGTTGGGTTCTGTTTGCTAGTATTTTGCTGAGGATTTTTGCATCCATGGTCATCAGATGTATTGGCCTGTAGTTCTCTTTTTTGTGTGATGTCTTTATCTGGTTGTGGAATCAGGGTGAAACTAGCCTCATAGAACAAATTGGGAAGTCTTTCTGCATCTTCTATTTTTTTGAAAAGTCGAGAATGGCATTAACTCTTCTCTAAATGTTTTTTAGAATTTGCCTCTGAAGCCATCTGGTCCTAGAATTTTGTTGGGAGGTTTTTGTGATTCAATTAATCAGTCTGTTCAAGTTTTCTACTTCTTCCTGAATCAGTTTTGGAAGGTTATGTTTCTAGGAATTTATCTATTTCTTCTAGGTTGTCCAATTTTTTAACATATAATTTTTCAGAAGATTTTCTCAATATTATATTTTTGTAGTGTGATTATTATTTTTCCTCTTTCATTTGTGATTTTGAGTCCTCTCTCTCTTTCTGTCTTTTGCATGAGTCTGGCTAGATATCAATTTTGTTGATCTTTTGAAAGAACCAGCTCCTGGTTTCATTGATCTGTTCTATTGTTTTTTAGTTTCTCTATCACTTGGTTCTGCTCTAATCTTTATCATTTCATTCCTTCTGCTGGCTTTAGGCTTCACTTATTGCTCTTTTTCTAGCTCCTGTAGGTATAAGTTTAGGTTGTTTGAGATTTTTCTTGCTTCTTGAGGTAGGCCTGTATTGCTTTAAACTTCCCTCTTAGAACAACTTTTGCTGCATCCCAAAGATTTAGAACCCTTATACTTTCATTTTCATTTCTTTCCATGTAATTTTTGGGTGTTTTTTTTTTCCTACCCCTTAAAGATTTATTTATTTATTTATTGAGAGAGACTGGGGGGAGGGGCAGAGAGAGGGGGAAAGAAGAAGACACCCCGCTGAGCATGGAGCCCAATGCAGGTTTCAATCCAACAACCTTGAGATCAGGACCTGAGCCAAAATCCAGTTGGCCACTTAACCAATTAAGCCACCCAGGTGCCCCTGTTATTTGTTTTTTAAAATTTTATTTTTATGTAATTTCTTAAAACACCCAATGTGGGGTTCAAACTTACAACCCCAAGATCAAGAGTCACATGCTCCACTGACTGAGCCAGCCAGGCACCCCTTTCCATGTAATTTTTGAACACAATTTTTTAACTTTCAGATTGGTTATTATTTTTGTTTTTTCTTATTAAGGCCCCACTTCAATATTTCCCAGCATGGGGGCAGCTGCTGCATAATATTTTGAAAATGGACTAGCCCAAATCACTACAATAGGAGAAGTCAAGCATGCCTTCATACTTTTGTTGTTTCTATTTTTATAATTGTAATGATCATTTATGTGTTTCTGTTGCTTCTATTCTAAAATATTTCTATTCTCTATGCTATACTTTAATTAGGGTAATGCTAGTTGCCCTGAAATCTCAGTGGTTTTAACAATCAAAGCCAACTGCTCTCTCAAATAAAGTCCAGTCAGCTGGAGGTTGGGGATGTGGGTGGAGTCTCTGTTCCACAAAGTGTCCCAGGAACTCAGGCTGACAAAGACTTTGCCACTTTAGAGTAGAAGATCATGTGGAAAGTCATAATGAGTCATGCTTGAAAGTAAGCCACATAGTTTCCACCTATATCCCACTGGCCAGGGCTCAGTCACACCTAATTACACCTAACTATAAGCTAGGAAACATTGCCCAGCTATGTGTCTAGGAGGAAAGAAAACAAGCATCGTGAATAACTCACTAATCTCTGCCACAAAGTAATTAGACATAGTCACTGTAGTCATTAGAACCTCAAAATAGGGGCACCTGTGTGGTTCAGTCAGTTAAGAGTCTGCCTTTGGCTCAGGTCATGATCCTAGGGTCCTGGGGTTGAGTCCTGCATCGGGCTCCCTGCTCAGATGGGAGCCTGCTTCTCCCTCTGCCCTCCCTCTGTTCATGCTGTCTCTCACTCAAATAAATAGATCTTTTTTAAAAAGAACCTCAAAATAGGCTGAATGAAAGCTTTTTGAGGAATAAATCCTAACATATAAGCTCATTGACAAATAGACATTGTGAGTGCTTGTTAAATGCTACAAATTGCCATCAATTACTAGTGGAAATGGGAATTCATTTTAAGAAGTACTAACATTAACTTGTTTAAGGGCTGAAGAAGTTTGTCTCTGAAGAAAATGTGTGATTCAAACTGATTCTCCTTTATCTTACTACTTTGGAGAATCTGACTGCCCACACACCTTTACTGTCCATTTGAAAACAATTTGGAAAACTTATGGTCCTATGTCACAGCCTGCTGAACTTCTAGAATAAATTTTATACATAATTACACAGTCAAAAGCTGGTGCTCTTTCAAATTGCTTGTCTACAACTTCATAGCAAAACGGAGCTCTCTAACATAAATCTGAAAGTGCTTGCTACTGCAATAATTTCACAAAATCTATTTGTATTTTTGCAAATGCCTTGCAATCACTGCAATCATAGCTATTCCTTTGCCATCTTTGACAAAATTTCCATTCTCATTTTACAAGCGAGGCAGCAAATGGAACTCAAAGGTTCTCATTATTTTGCAGTCCTGAACTGGGCTCCCTCCCCTGTTTCTATCCCTGTAGATACAGATATAAATATAGATGAATCAGATACAGACATAGATGTAGACATAGATGTAGAATAGACACAGAGATATAGATGTAGATGACACAGATACAGAGACAGAGATATGGAGATACAGATACACCTACATCTGTAGTTCTATCATCTTTCTTGCTAATGTATTTGTGAACATGTATTAATCTACATCTTAAGTGACAAAAAAAATTGGTAGAATCTGTTTTAATGAATCCCTGCTCCAATAAATGATAATCATATTGGTAGAGCTTATTTCCAAAAATTGTTTTCAAAAAAGCATTTAAATGATGGCAAAGGAAAATCAGATCATCCAAACTGTTTTTTAAAATTAATTTTTTAGCCAAGTTCATTTTACGTGTGTGTTAACTTATTTGTTCTTCATTGTTTTCATTTCTCTATTCATTTCTTTAGTCAATCATTCATAAATATGACTGATTTCATCTTTTTAATTAACTTTAAAAATAACTACATACACTGGGTTTCTTTCCAGAAGACACATTTTATGAAACATGATTAGGGTTCAAGTTCCATGGACACAAAATGATGAGCAGAGAGTACTTGTGACTGTAGGTTGTATTCATGAGTTATACTTGTACATGTTGAAGAGATATCCAATTCACTCATTCTTTTTTTTTTTAATTGACAAAAAACATAATATATTTTAACTGATGTGATATACACATACATTGTGAAATGATTACCACAACCAAGTTAATTAACACAGCTCTTACCTCATATAGTTACCTTTTCCCCTTTTCTTTTTTTTCTTGAGAGAACACTTAAGATAATAGTCTCAGCAGCTTTCAAGTATACAATACATAATTATTAACTATAGTCAACATGTTGTACATTAGATTCTCAGAATTTATTCATCTTATAACCAAAAGTGTATACCCTTTGACCCACATCCCCAGTCCATGGCAACCACCATTCTATTCTGTTTCTATGATTTCAACGTTTTTTTTTTCTTTTAGATTTCACATTTAAGTGATACCATACAGTATTTGTCTTTCTATGTCTGGTTTGTTTCACCTAGCCTAATGCTCTCTAGTTTCATCCATGTTGCTGCAAATAGCAAGACTGTTTTCTTTTTCATGGCTGTGTGTGTGTGTGTGTGTGTGTGTGTGTATTTCACTCTTTATATTTATACACATGCCATAGTTTCTATTCTCACTCATCCACCAGTGGACACTTAGGTTGTTTCCATAGTTTGACTATTATGAATAATGCTACAATGAACATGGGGGTGCAGATATCGCTTCAAAATAGTGACTTCCTTTCCTCTGGATATATACCCAGAAGTGAGATCACTGGATCATAGAGCAGTTCTATTCTTCATTTTTTGAGGAACCTCCATACTGTTTTCTCTAGTGGCTGTATAAGTTTACATTTCCACCATCAGAGCATGAGGTTTCTCCTTTCTCCATATCCCCACCAACATTTATCTCTTGTCTTTTGGATAGACATCCCCGTTTATTCATTTATGTACCCATTCTTTTCTTATACCATGTGCTGGGTACAGTCTTAGGTGCTGAGAGGATTCTCTGATGGACAAGATAGACAAAATCTCTTCTCTCATGGAACTTCCGTTCCAGAGGAGAAGACATAGATAGACGGATGGATGGACGGATAGGTAAAGATAAATGGACATATATGTATATATTATATATATTTTATATATTTAGATATACATTTGTTGTAACATGCATACATAACAATTATAGGTATATTACATCCCCGGCAAAGCCAATTTTGTGACTTCCTGTTTCAATAAGAGCCCTAGGTCAACACTCCCATTCTACCTCTGCCCTGGTAACATTTTGCACTTTGGGAAAATTCCCACTGTTGGTGAACAAAAAGAGTGAAGAATTATCAAAAATAAAGAAGTAAAGTCCATTAATAACTGAACTACAAATACAAGTGTTGTATTTTGTCATTTTAAAAAAATATACTACTTTAGAACTGCATCTGTCCTCCTCCCCCTCCCAGAACAATACTCCAGCATCCCAAGCTGTTGCTGTTATTTCTTTTCTTTTCATCACATGAACACAGATTTATGGACTTCTAAAGGCCCCAATGGGGCGCCTCTCTGGCTTAGTCAGAAGAGCATGTGATCCCTAATCTTGAGATAGTGAGTTTGAGCCCCACACTGGGTGTAAAGATCACTTAAATAAAAATAAATAAATAAATAAATATAAAGACCCTGAGAGATCATCTTCTCTCATATTATTTTATAAATGAGGCAAGTTAGGTTGAGAAAGATGAAGCAATTTGCCCAAGACTGCAGAAGTGGCTGGAGGCAGAGATGGACTAGATTCCTGTTCTAGTTTTAAATCTCCAGGAGAGCCCAACAGTGAATAACAATGGATTTTATAATACTAATGAGAAAACACTGGCAGACTCAGCTACATAAAGGCTGACTTTGAGGTTGTAAACAAGAAAACTGAAAAGTCTTTTTGCAAGCCCTTTTCTTTCCATTCTTCTTTTAAGGAAAGAGTTAGATTTTCCTCACAAAGAAGAAAATGGCTTTCTGTCAGGAAACTGAACCTGAGCTGAAAATTAGGAAAACAAGATACCTGAGGAAAAGAAGCTAAAATCAGTACAGTCCCCCCTAAACACAGACCAGCAGATATTTTTCTGAACTCTGCCCTCAGAATGATTAAACACTCAACAATTTACAAGTTAGTTAAGAGGAAGTAAATAGATTTCTAAGCCACACATGAGAAAACTTTACTAAACATCAAAAAGTATAAATTGAAATACCAGGATATCATTTTTTTAAAGATTCTATTTATTTATTTGACAGAGAGAAATCACAAGTAGGCAGAGAGGCAGGCAGAGAGAGAGAGAGGAGGAAGCAGACTCCCCGCCGAGCAGAGAGTCCGATGCGGGACTCGATCCCAGGACCCTGAGATCATGACCTGAGCCGAAGGCAGCAGCTTAACCCACTGAGCCACCCAGGAGCCCCCAGGATATCATTTTTTAAACCTGGAAACACACCAAGAGTGTTTCTAAAAGTAATTCTCAGTGCTTTATGAGAGTTAGGAAAATGGGAAAACTCATGCATCACTGGCTAGTGGGTGTGTATATCTGTACAATCATTCTGGAAAGCACTTTCTCAGAAAAACATACCAGGATCCCTTAGGTGTTCATGCTCCTTTACACAGAAATACATTTCTAAGAATTGGTCCTCAAGAGATAATCAGAGATCTAACTAAAAATTGATGTGAAAGGATAGTCATCATTGCATTTGTTATTCATGAGTAATATATATGTAACAGACTAAACATCCAATAAAAAAGCAATGAGTAGGGGCAACTGAGTGGCTCAGTGGGTTAAGACTCTGCCTTTGGTTCAGGCCATGATCTCAGGGTCCTGGGATCAAGTCCTACATTGGGCTCTCTGCTCGGCCCAGGAGCCTGCTTCCCCCCTCTCTCTGCCTGCTTGTGATCTTTCTCTCTGTGTCAAATAAATAAATAAAACCTTTAAAAAAAAAAAAAAAGCAATGAGTAAACAAAGTATGGTATATCTGTCACATGGCTTTTTCAATGAATGTCAATGATACGGAAGAAAATGTTCACAATATAAAGTTAGATCACAGATTCTCAACTGGGGATTATTCTGCCTAGCGACAGACATTCAGCAAGGTCTGGAAAGGCATTTTTGGTTTTTGCAACTTGCAGGAGGAGGTGATACTGGCATTTAGCAGGTATAGGCCAGGGATGTTGTTAAACATCCTATACTACACAGGCAGCCCTCTCCCCCAACAACATAGAATTATCCTGCCCACTGTCAGTATGCGACAGTTAAGAAACTGAATCAGATGAATAAAACAGGACACAGTATGAACACTGATCTCAAGTTTCAAGAGCAAAAATGAAGATATTACTTGATGCTAAAACGATGGGTTATGTTTATTTTCTTCTTTTTGCTTTATATTACTAAATACTCTACTGTGAACATGTATTATTTGTATAGTCAAGTAAAAATTTTTTAAGAATCCTTCAAAAGCTTTCTGCAGCTTCTTGTATCAAAGCAAACTCCTCACCTCCACCCTCAGGATCACACAGAAGTTGAGCCTGTCTGACATGTGGAAACCTTATTCTTCCCTACTTTTCACCAAGAACTCTCTACTTTAATTAGACAAATTTCTCCTGTATCCCTGAACACACACTGCTCATTTGCTCATCTCTTTGATTATCTGTGACACAGAGTAATTGCCTCTCTCACAGGATTGTTGAGAAGATCAAATGAAATAAAATGTGCAGAAGCATTTTATAATTGTCAAGTCCACAAATCTAAGTTTTCACTCTCTGTTGCCATGCCCACCTTCTCTCCAGCTGAATTGAACTTATCTGTAGCTCAACTCTTAAACCATAAATCCCTTTTTCTAGGAAATCTGTCTTGACTTCTCTCATACTGCTTTGGGAAATAGTGAACCCTACAACTCTGCCACCGTAATTAAGAGAAAGGTTGAAGTTAGTGCATAGTTTCCCAAAGTATGTTTCTTGGGATATCAATTCCATGAGACATTGTATCAGTCAAGGTCATATCGGGAAACAAATGATACATTCAAATTGGGCACTTTGAGGGCCTTTTAACAATGGGCTATTTACAAACATGAGGACAGAGTATAGGGAAGCCACAGAAGGTAATGCAGGTCCCTACATCCAGTAATAGCAAGGAGCTGGAACCATCCCTAAGCCCCAAGAGGAAAGAAGAGAGGAAGGAATGGTTTACTGAACCCAGAATCAAGAAGAAAAGAATCACAGGGAGAAGGCTCCAGAGCAGGGATGTCTGTCCATAGACACAGCCAACTATAAGTGATCCAGCAGAGTGGGGCCCAGGGAAGGACTACCCTACCCAGGTCTCCTTCCTCACTCTTTTCGCCTATGAATAGGCCTCCCTGGCCAAACCAACTCAGAAGTTAAAGGGTGTATTAGTCAGGGTTTTCCAGAAAAACAGAACCTATATTGGGTGAGGGGAGAGAAATTCATTTTTTTTTAAGATCTTATTTATTTGTTTGACAGAGAGAGATCACAAGTAGGCAGACAGGCAGGCAGAGAGAGAGGAAGGGAAGCAGGCTCCCCAGTTAGCAGAGAGCCCGATGTGGGGCTCGATCCCAGGACCCCGGGATCCTGAACTGAGCTGAAGGCAGAGGCTTTAACCCACCGAGCCACCCAGGTGCCCTGAGAGAAATTAATTTTAAGAAATTGACTCATGCAATTGGGGTGGTTAAATACTGCAACCTTGAGCTAGAACTTCTTTGGGAAACCTCAGGTTTTGCCCTTCGGGCCTTCAACTGATTGGATGAGGCGAATCATTAAGGGGAGTGATCTGCTTTACTTCAAGTATACTGATTAAACATGTTATACCTTCACAACAACACCTAGACTTGTGTTTAATTAAAGAAGTGGATAATATAGCCCAGCCGCAGCTGATGCTTCAACTAAGCACCACAGAGGTCCAGAAGGACCTGTTGATGTAGTTTCTACAGGCTGGCCTCCCTCATGAACACACAGCAGAACAGAGAAAGTCTCAAGGAGGATGGACCTGGAGGAGCAGAGAGTAAAAAGAAGCTCTCCAGCACAGTTTGGGTTTGTTTTGTTTAAGATTTTATTTATTTATTTATTTATTTATTTATTTATTTATTTATTTGACAGAGAGAGAGACAGGGAACACAAGCAGGGGGAGTGGGAGACGGAAAAGCAGGCTCCCCTCTGAGCAGGGAGCTCGATGCGGGGCTCCATCCCAGGACCCTGGGATCACGACCTGAGCCGAAGGCAGAGGCTTAACAACCGAGCCACCCAGGCGCCCCTGTCTAGCACAGTTTAAATTAGCTGTGCTGTGAGCACAAATATTCTGCAGTAAAATAAATTTGAGAAACACTGAGTCAAACAAAGTTAATCCAATTATTTTCCTAGTAAAATGATGAGGGGAGGCATTCTGAACAGGAGAGGTAGGACAGTCAAAGGCTCAGGGGTTAAGAGGAGGGTATACATGTGCACTCCGAGTGGGAGCTGTAAATGAGCTTGTGGACCAGAAGCAGGATGTCCAGGCAGAGGGGCCATTAAGTGGAGGTGCTTACAGGCAGAGGACTTTAGAGTACATAATTAGGAGGTTTAATTTAATTCAAGGGGTAATTTAAAGTTATTCTGGGCTTCTTAGAATGGGAGTCACCTAAACTAAATAAAAGCTGAGGAAAGTATTCATGTTGCTATGTGTAGGATGCATTAGAAAAAGACAAGAAACTGAGAAGCCAGAAAGAAAGCAGATGATGCACTGTGGATCCAAGATGGCCGCTGATTATTATGGGATTATGGTGGGAGTGAAAAGGAAGCAGGAGAGTCAGGAAAGTTTCCAAAGGAAAAAATATATAGGGGCAGGCTCGAAGTAGAAAGTAAAAGAAGGATATAATTCTAAAGTTGGAAAACAATTACAATGTTATTTCATCATAATTAAAGATCTAGGGAAAATTCCAGGCTTACTTGTTGGAGCATAAGGGAGTCCATGAATTCTGTTTCGAGGCCTCTTTGAACTGAGTAGACACTAGGAGCAGAGCTCACCTCCCCCAACTGAAAAAATTTATGGACAAGAGGTTATTGAAATTAGATGGCTGCAGCCATGTCCAAGGACTACTGCAAGGATCTGATCCTTTTATGAATCTCCTGAGACAGAAATGTGTGGAGATGGCAGCTAGTGGACGAAAGGACAATACTGGAATGGTGGTATCATGAGGAAATAGTATCATCGTGTTACAAGCCTTGGCAGGAGTATAAACAATTTCCATGTTCACCAGAGAAATCAACAGCTTCTACGTGCTCCTTTCCACAGCATCTATTTTACTAAATATAAAAATTGGGTTGTGTACATTTCCATATTAAACATTTTTGTTAAATAAGCTTTTGTAATGTCAAAAAAAAAAAAAAAAAGCTCAAGGATACTCATACAGTCCACCCAACTCCAATCAGCAAACAGTTCTTTCATTCCACACAAAAATTAGAAATTGTTGGGGCGCCTGGGTGGCTCAGTGGGTTAAAGCCTCTGCCTTCGGCTCATGTCATGATCCCAGGGTTCTGGGATCGAGCCCCGCATAGGGCTTTCTGCTCAGCAAGGATCCTGTTTCCTCCTCTCTCTCTGCCTGCCTCTTGGCCTACTTGTGATCTCTGTCTGTCAAATAAATAAAATCTTTAAAAAAAAAAAAAAATTAGAAGTTGTTTTATGTGAGAGGTCGAAATGACCCACCGTGCCACCGGAGAGCCACTTCTTATAATAACAGAATAACTGGAAATGAAATTACAGAAGCTTCTTGAGGAAAAAGCTCAGAAAAGAATAAGCTCATAATGGGAAATAATGAGTGTAACTGAAGAAAACCAAGGAAGGATGTGTTAATAGATGCAATAAGACAGTGTCTTTCATTACTGCAATTGATAAGGGGCTCCACACTTCAGCAGGCAAAGAATCAGGAACCGTGGAAGAAATGCAATGTGTATATTTTTTTCACAAAGTATTAATCTCCCATCCTGGCAACTGAAAATACATAAAGCTGTGTCCTATTCTCCATCACAGCACCCAGTGACAACACAGGTAAAGCCTCACGCTCTCCAACCACTCACCCTGCCACAGTAAACAAGAAGACCCTGTGAAGAAGGTTCTAACCCAAACCATGGCCCAAAGGAATGGACACTGGTCTTCGAGTTGGATGATTTAGACCTTGACTCTGCCACTTTACTCTAGAAAACCATTTCACCTTTCTTTCTTTTTTTTTTTTTTTTTAAGATTTTATTTATTTATTTGACAGAGAGATCACAAGTAGGCAGAGAGGCAGGCAGAGAGAGAGGAGGAAGCAGGCTCCCCGCTGAAGACCCTGGGATCACGACCTGAGCTGAAGGCAGAGGCTTTAACCCACTGAGCCACCCAGGCACCCCCATTTCACCTTTCTTAACCTGTTTCTTCACCTTTAGAATGGTGATAGCTTATGTTCGAGTGATAACATGATCAATGAAATAATGTAAATTTAAAAAGTTTATGGAATGAAAATTAAAATCTAATCTATGGTATTATTATTACCCATTGGGGTCCTTTTACTATGAGCAGTCACTCCAACCTCCATTGGCCCCAACTGGGGTACAAAGGGACATCTGGAGCTCTAGACTTGGGCGCACTGCGAGTCATGGCAAGGTTCCATCCACAAACGGATTTGCTAGGGTCCCCAGTGAGTGGGAGAAAAGCACCTATGGCCCAGAACTTGGTCTCCTCCCTTAGTCCCATCTGGTTGCCATGGAAACCCTTAGTCACACTCTCAAGGATTCATTTAACCTGCCATTTTGAGTGCAACAGAGACAGAAAACTTGGCTTTAATCTAGTCAGAATTAAATACTTTCATTAATTGCTTTTACAGAATTTTTCTGCCATTTAATAAAGAAGAAAGTAAACTGTAGTAATTTTCCCAAAATGTCAGTGAATGAGAACACATGGGTAACTTCTCCTCTCTCAGAATGGCTTGATCTTACTGATAAAATACCATCTCTCCTGAGTAAGAAGTTACTGTTTTCCCAGAGGTTGTGTCAGAAAATCTGAAAATGCCAGCTGCAATGACAGTTCACTTTACAGAGGGCTCGAGACTAAGACGGAATCATTACCTGGGTCCTCTGCCACATCAGTCAATAAAGATCAGGAGCGATCTAAGACCCAGAAGTAACCGATGAAATCTGAAGCAGTGTGGTCAGCAAACCATGTTAGCAATTCCAAGGGTTCTACGAAACTGAGTGTGTATGCTTCAAAGACACTGAATGTGTTAACAACACAACGACAGATAGCTCACATTTACTGAGCTCTATACGCTCTATATGCCTATATACCATGCTATGCTCCCTCCCACCAGCTCACTGAATCCGCACAAAAATCCTCTAAAGTTAAATACCATTACTGCTTCTATTCTCTAAAGGAGGAACCAGAGGTTAAGGGAGTTAAGCAAATAGTGTAAGCCCATAAAGAGATTAAGGAATAAAGCTACCATACCAGAATGTGTAGGTATAGTAAGAATCCCAAGGTCCAAGCTGCTTGTGCATAAATTCAGATGGACTATCATCAGCATCTCAATGTTTTCCATTTAACTCTTTCTACACACACAGACCCTCCAAAAAAATCCTCCCACCCCAAAATATTCCTGAAAGTCTTAAAGGATGCCTCTCCTGTGCCCAAGCATGGACCAGCTTGTCAGCCACAGACAGTACCCAGCATCTTCACGGTCCTTTCTCTTCCAGTTCACACCATCAACATCCTTGCTAATGCGGCCACTAGGGGAAGCCTCAATGCTCACACAGCTGATGGAACGGATGGAACAGCTCTTGGAACATCCCTGATCATATGTCCCTGTGGTCCCAGAATTGCCAATTTTGAAAATGCCGGAGCAGCCCTGGGTGCCATGGAGAAGTAACAACTGTGGCTCTCAACCTTCCACAGAGATGCCCGTTGTCACCTGGATTCCAAAGCCCCTCATTCAGTATCTGCTTCTCCCCTTCCTCGTGAGAGTTCAAAATTTGGCCCTCCTTTCCTGGTTTTTCCCAGTGCCAATTCCTTTGCCTCAGGCACAAAAGCAAGTAACAGGGCATACCATCAAAGTCAATTTATGCTAGGGTGTTTTGCAGAACACCTTTCATAATCCAAACTCCTATAATTCAAGAATAACTTTTTCGTTAAGACTGACAACAGTATCATGTAGCCGTGTTTATCAGCTACCATAGCAATAGCATAAATAGTTTCCAATTCACTCAGTCCACCAGCCTTAAACATATGTGATTACTGATTTTTGGAAGAGGTTCATACTATTTTAACTTTCGTCCGAGAAATGAGACTTCGCATGCATATTTGTATCACATTATTTCATATTTATATAATCCAAATTCACACAAGGCTATGTTAATATATGGACATTTCAGCCCCTCCCAACTCCCCACCACCACTGCTCAGACTTCCGCCCCATTCCCAAAGGAGGAGAAATCTTAACTTGAGAGTTAAGTGCCAAGTCTTTCCTCTGGTGTGTGGAATGTGGATACTGAAATGATTCTCAGAGAATTAAAAACAGATTACCCACTGCAGAGGCCCAAATGTAGCACGGAGGGCCAGCTGCAGGGACTGCTGCCTTTGAGGAAGGTCTCACTGTGCAAGAAAAGTACCGGGCTGGAGCAGAGGAAGTGAATGAGAGGCTATCACAGTGGCGAGAGGAAAGGTTTTTATTTATTTTTTTATTTTTTTAAAGACCTTATTTTATTTATTTATTTGACAGAGAAAGAGATCACAAGTAGGCAGAGAGGCAGGCAGAGAGACAGGAGGAAGCAAGCTCCCTGCTGAGCAGAGAGCCCGATGCGGGCCTCGATCCCAGGACCCTGATACCATGACCTAAGCCGAAGGCAGAGGCTTTAACCCACTGAGCCACCCAGGCGCCCCGAGAGGAGAGTTTAGAAGAGAGGGAAAAACCGAGATTTTTTGCTATATACTTGAGCAGGGACATACAGCCAACAGAAAGAAGAGCCATGCATTTTGGTTTCAGGGAAGAGCTTTCAAAGACCAAGGAGAAAATAAGAAGAGAACATTTTATATTTTTTATAAGCCACTTCCAGAAACAGAGTTCTTAGGAATGCTGTAGCAGAGCATACTAGAAAGACTGAGAACAATAAAGATGTCTAAGGAAGATGCTTTTTAAGCTTTGTTGGCACGAAGAATGTACTCTCCTGTTGGCATTTTTTTTTTCCAAGAGACTGAGTACAGATGAATTACTGTCAATTATGCTTTTCTGCCACGATGCTGTTTTTTTTTAAAGAGACACTGCTCAGACACTGAGCCATATGGAGTCCCAACTGTATTCAGGTTAATACAAAGTTATAAAGAACTTCCTCTCTTTTCAGGGAAAAGAAAATGGCCTTCAGGCATTATCACACATACAAATAGATACCAGGTAAGGTCACCAACCCCTGAATCTTAGTTTGATCTTAACTGGGACATATGCCACAAATGCTTAGTGCTACCTAGAATCAGAACTATCCTCTTTCACTTCAGTGGGTATGTTTAAAATACTTAGACCCATTCAAATACTCTGGATTTTTCCCAGCAAATGCTGGCAAGAGATTTGTGCTTTCTGGGTAGTTTTAGATATGTATATCTTCATATTCTTTTTTTCTTTTATTCTCCTCTTCAGGTCACAGAGTCAAATTTTATAGATCCTAATCCATTCTACTGATAAATCCAACCCATCTTTCCCATTTAAAATAGGATAAAAATGGGCACCTGGCTCAGTCAGTCCGACTCTTGGTTTCAGCTCAGGTCATGATCTCAAGGTAGTGGGATCGAGCTCTGCATCAGGCTCCACACTCAGCATGGAATCTGCTTGAGATGCTCTCTCTCCCTCTCTATCCCTCCCCCGAATTGTGCTGTCTCTGTCTCTGTCTCTCTCTCTCTGTCTGTCTCTCAAATTTTATTTATTTATTTCACGCAGAGAGAGAGCAGATGCAGGCAGAGCAGCAGGCAGAGGGAGAAGGAGAAGCAGGCTCCCTGCTGAACAGGGAGCCCGATATGAGTCTCGATCCCAGGATTCTGGGATCCTGACCAGAGCCAAAGGCAGACACCCAACTGACTGAGCCACCCAGGTGCCCCTCAAATAAATAAAAATTTTAAAAAATAAATAAAGGCAAAATAAAATGGGATAAAAACCATCTCATATTGATGAGACCCATCTCATATTCGCTATTGAATAAAAATCATCTCAAATTAACTACCCTTCTAAGTTAACTTTTGCTGTGTAACCAACCACTCCAGAACCCAGTGGTTTAAAACAACCGCCATTTATTTAGCTCATCATCTGGTTGGTTGGTTGGTTGGTTGGTTGGTTGGTTGTTCTGACTAGGGCTAGTTCATCCAATCCCTGCTGGCCTTCTGCATGCATCTTGACTCAGCTGGCAGACAGCTGGTGGCTTGATGATCTAAGGTGGTCTCACTCATATGTTTGGCAGGTGGCAGGCTAGAAGGACAGGGCCGCATGTCTTTCATCATCCAGCAAGACTGCCTGGGTTCCTTCACATAGTGGGTCGCAGGGTCCCAAGACAAACAAAAGCAAAAGCCTCAAGGCCTCCTGCTTGCATAGGTTTGGAATTCACTTGATGTCACTTCTACCACTGTCCATGGGTCAAAGCAAATCCCAAGGCCAGCCTTGATTTCAAGGGTAGAGAAATAGACTCCATATGCTGATGAGAGAAGCTGAAAAGTATTGAGGCCATTTTTCTGCAATCTGTTCTATTATTAACATATATGAATCCACTGCCTGCTAACCCAGAGAAAGATACTCATAACTGAAAATTCATGCACTCCTCCTGCCATTTACTAGAGAGGAACTTAGGCAAGAACCATATACTTGCTGCTCCTGAACTGGGAGCTGTATTTTGGCAAAGCTCGTACCAACACTACTAAGAGGTAACCACTTACATGGTATGTGTGTTTGGTAGTAGAAGTCCTATCTATCTGCTAGGTTCCATTAGAGCCACTAGTATTGCTGCATTGCCTCCAGGGAGAATGTCCCCTTTATTTATCTTCATTAGCTAGCTAATCAAGAGGAAAGACTGGCCCTTAGGACAGGACTCTGCCATAACAGAGTAGGACATGATATATACAGATGAGATATCTCAAGAAAGCTGAATCCAGGGACTGGAGAAAGAGACAGCCATCATCCCCCAGAAAAGAATGGTAGTAGGGTTGAGAGGGAATGGGGTCTACACTGGTTACAGAATAACAGAATGTCCTGGAAATCTGAGGGGGCAGCTACTAACAGATATTAGGCATATGAAACGGTGATGGAAAATTTTAATTCCCTTGCAACTTTGTCTAGCCTCTTTCTCCCTACCCTACCCTCTTCCTTCCCACATCCTCCATTCTCACTCCAACTGATTGACCCCATTTGCAATTTTCTAATTGACATCTGCTTTATCTTGATTATCTTGATACAGCCTTATATAGCAACCAATTCAGAGAAGTGGTGAGCAAGAACAGATGTCAATATCCAGACCCTCAAAACTGGTGAGTTGAACCATTCACTTTTTCTGGAAGTTTCCCCCATGTCTGGGTGATCAGGTAATGCAGATCAAGATCATACCCACCTTCACTGATTCTTCTACAATGAAATTCCTATAAGGTGGCACTCAACAAAACGTTGTTGGATGGAAGAGTGGAAGAATAAATGAATACCAAGAGCAGGAAGAAATTTTGAGGAGCAAATATAGCCGCAGTCAGAGGTGAAAGCCTGGGGACAAATGGGAAGGTTGTCAAGAGCCTTTCATTGAAGAAGAGGAGTGCAGGGCACGAAAATGTCCCACCCCTGCTGCTCTGTAGCAGCAGACCCACATGAAAGCAAATCTGGTACTGTTATCCCCATAATGTCTCCAGAAAGATCTGGCCTGATGTTCCCGCGTTATTTTGGTTTTTAACTGTGACTAAGCTAGGTAACGTTTTGAAACAGAAGCTTCTTTTAAATGATATTTTGCATAGCCTTTTGACTATTCAGTGAGTTCTCTCCAAAATTTAGTTCTCATTTCCACATTTATGTCATCCACAACGTCAACAACATTTTTATTCTGCAATATAATAGTAAGATCATGTAGCTTACAGACATCTGTAGCTTGTGGTTTTTTAGAAACACAGATATGTAGTATCAAAATTTTAAAAGATAAAACTTGTAACCATCATTGTGTTTCTCTGCTCATGCATTATAAATTACCATTATACAAAATTATACATTATACACTACACAAATACCATGATACAACATAAACTATGGCATCAAAAGATGACTTGAATAAGTGAAATATTGTTCTGCATTTTGTGTTTAGTTATGTAGTCCCAAATCTGATTTTGGACTGAAAAGCCACTTGAATTATGCTGAAATTGTGTATGTCAGGAATAGTTACTTCAAAATTATATCAAAGTAAAGAAGTTAATAAAATCAACTTTTTAAAAAAGCAAAACCTGCCTATATCTGGTATCTTCCTTCTGTAGTATCTGGCATTTGATAGTGTATTTTATTATTTTATTTCAATTCCGTATTCAAGGAAAGCTTTTGAAACCATTTTGATTACCCTGACAAGCTGAAATGAAAATTTTACACGAACAGCATATTTGGAGCCAAAGATCTGGTTGACACAATGAATGCAATGATGAAAATAATTTTACAACGGCCCAGCCCAGCATATTGGCTTCATTTAAAATTTATATCAGACAGGTTTTTTTTTTGTTTTTTTTTTTTAACAGCACTTTTCCTCTGAAAGAAAACAGTAGCTTTCAGTTCTTTCTGCTGGCCAAAAAAAAGTCCTAAAGCTTTGGAGATTTGAATAGTTAACAGAGACCTAGAAACCTATTGCCCAGAATCCTATCTGAGAATTATTCTCAGAGGTTTTGGAGAGGAAAGATGTCCTGAGAGCTACTAATTAAGAAATTAGTCCACCGTCATAATAACAGTAGACTCCTATAGAGATTTAATAAATTGTGCTTGAACATGTGAAAATGCTCCCAATAAAGGTCTGCCCTCTCAAAACTGTGGTTCTAAAGGACATCAACACAGCAGTTGTTACAGATTCAGACTGGCAATCAGATTTAAGACATATTACAGGCTTTAGTCTCCATGCACATAGCTTTGTAGAAGAATAGAGGACAAGAGACAGCACCTTCATCAGGACACCTGTGGTTAAGCAGGATCATAGACCCTAAAGATGTCCACATCCTAGTCCTCAGAACCTAGGAATATGTTATATTAAATGGAGGAAGGGGTTTGAAGATGCAGGTGAAATTAAAGGTGATACTCAGCTGACCTTAAAGTTAAGAGATTATTCTGGATTGTCCAGGTGGATAATCAATCACATGAGTCCTTAAAAGTAGAAGAGGGAAGGAGGAGAACAGAATGATGCCACGTGAGAAGGACTCTATCCCTATTACTGACTTTAAAGATGGAGGCCTCTAGAATCTAGAGAGGGCCAGGAAACAGGTACTTCACTAGAGCCTCTGGAAAGAAACACAGATCTGCTGATACCTTCATTTAACTCATCACGATCCATGTCAGACTTCTAGCCTATGAAACTACAATATTTATGTTAAGTCACTAAGTTTGTGGAAATTTGGTATAGCACCCATAGTAAACAAAAACCCTTAAGAGCTACCCAAGTGCACAGCTTCTTTTTCCCCTACACCCACGCAAGAAATGCAAGTCTGCCACAGAGCGATATCCAAGATCACCTTGACACAGAGAAACCACAGCTTTAGCTTCCCAACAATCTTTTATATGGTTCTAGTGACATAGGCCCAAAACCTGCATGCTAGTCCCCAGCAGCCCCAGTCCAGAAGCAGTCCCACAGACCAACCTTCACAACAAACTTAACAGGCACAACATTCCACGTTTATTGATCTCCGTAGTTTCCAAAGAAATAGGACTCTAAGGTCATTCTTATAGGCAGACCTGAATTAGCTCAGTGCTGACATTAATCCTTTACTCAAAGTTGTGATCCCAATGTCATTCTATATGTTCACATGCTAAATGTGCAGAATCTATCATTGTTCAAATCCTGCGTACACACAGGGCCTCGGCCTCCTCCCCACAGACACCAAAAGCCAAGACACCAAAAACCGAGGACATGCTTTCCCTGGACACAGGCAACCAGGAAGGACATGGCACATGACCTATGCCCAGCCAAACAAGATGACAGGAAGGAAGTCTGGGATCCCTTCCAATATCATCAGTCACAGTAGCATTCAGTGTCCAGGGAGAGGAGTAGTGGAACCCAAAGTGCCTGGCCCGCGACATTTTCTGTGGTTCCCACTGCCCAGATTTCCTTAGTTCTGGTCCATCTTCTAAGTCTGGTTCAAAAGCTTTCCCATCAACTCCATGAAATATCTGGTATCTTTCCAATCAATTCCCTTTCTACTTAGGATAAATAAAATCACTTGATGTCATGAAATACTGGATCAGCAGTTGTTACAATGAGAGGACTTCAGACAACAGAGCTAGAATGGAGGGGAATCTAGACTTGATTATATAACCTAGTTGAGATAAAGACAGTGAACGTTCATGAACAGAAATCTGGTAACCCATGGCCCAGAATGGAAAAGCAACTAATCAAATTACAACTTTTCCAGTATCTGCTTGAAAGTAAGCATTGGCGGACCACATTGTTAATGCCTTATATAACAGCATGAAAAATCAAGACTGAGGAGTGACACAGCTAATATTAGAAAAGTGAAAGAAAGAAAATGACACACTGAAGTCCCTAATTCTTGACTGAAAGCAAAACTAAGGACTTTTTATGTCTGTGCTAAAAAACAATGTCTTATTTGTTGTAACAGCAGTATAAAACTACCTAAAATCAAACCCCCACTTTAATAGGGGAGTTAATGCATAATGTCCATTGAAACTCAGCCTCATTAAATGACTTATATGAACATTAGGGCATCAATAAAGAAAGAGTATTTGCAGTTGAGAATTGCAGTTGTGTAAGGATTTCAAGAACTCTAACACCCAAATCCCATATTCAATCTCCAGTTCAAACCACCCTTCCTCCCACATCTGATAAGGCCATTCATGTCTTATCTGAAGATTCTCTGTCCTTGCTAGAGTTGCCCCACAGAGGGAGCCTATATCAGTTCACAGGCCCTGAAGCCCCATAACCAAGGGAAGCCAGAGAGGCTTTAAGAGAGTCCTAAAATCACTTCCAGAAAACATACTGGCAATCTTCCTTCTCTCCTTTCCCAAAGGGACCTGTGAATATCTACCAGAGAATCTGTGCATTAGGCAAAAGAAAATCTCTCTGTAGAGATTACCAAACACTGGATTTGAGTTACCACCACGGCCACTCACTAATTAAGAGTGAAGGCTTAGAAGATTCTGGTGATAAATAGTTTGAGTCCAAGTCGAAGTCTGCTTTAAAGTGGACATAATGACACTCTGGGCTCAGCCCATGATGGTTCATGTACCTGTTTTCTAAGGATGTGTCTATTGCTGGTAGAGTCCCATATTGTTTCTGATCCACAAGTAAAAGGAGCCTAATGGAAGCCCCACAGGTTACCCATCGACTTAAAATAAAAAATAAAGGGCAATACCATATCTTAGGGAATTATAGCAATTAGCATGACCATGAAATCCCCAAGAAATGCAGGTATGGTGATTCCTAGTACATCCCCACTTAACTTTCTGGTTTGTCCAGCACAGAGGACGGGGGCTTCTTAGAGGATGATGCTCGCTTGACGTAAGCTTCACTGGAGAGTGATTCCAACTGCAGGCGCTTTTCCAGATGTGGCCTTCTTACCGGGGAAAGTTAACCTAGTCCCTGATGTCTGATATTTATTCATTTGTTAAACAAATATGCATTGAACATCTAGTGTTCCAGGTAATTTTGTAGGTACTAGGGATATTACAGTGAACAAAACAAACAAAAATGTCTATCCTTATCCTTATGGAGTTTTAGATCTATCAAATATTTTTGTCTTTTCGGATACACACCAGAAGCATCTTGCTTTTACCTAGCAGGGATAGAATGCCCTAGAGAGTTGTCTCCGGGCTTTTCTAGTGCTGTCCCACAACGTGGTATGCAGGAAATTTGACTTTCTCACCATTCCACAGAACAACTCTGAAAACTAAACCATACTGAGCAGGAATTTGGGTTCAAATCCTATCTCTACTGCTTTCTATCTGTGTGAATTTGGGCAGGTTATTTAAGTTCTCTGTGCCTCCATTTTCCTCTCCATAAAATGCAAAATCTCGTGGTATTTTTGTGAGAATTAAAGGAGTTAATATTTATAAAGTGCTTTAGTACCTAAAGGAGTACATTTTCCGCAACAGTGGTTTTCATATAGAGAGAAGCCAGGACTTTCGAGTTACCATGTCAGCTTCTGTTTTCCCTTGAGGAAAGAAGAAAGGCAAAAAAAAAAAAAAAAAAGAGGACTGGAACCTCACTACCAAGGGTTAGCTGAGCTGCTGCTGTTCAATGCAGACAAGGATAAGTAAGTACAAGGGGAAAGAGGTAAGCTCCATGATGCCTCGTATTATTTTCATGTCTGATGATAAAATTAAAGACATGTTAAGACAAGCAAATCCACACACGACCACCAAGGGTTTCATTTCCTTAGGAATGAAGGTCTGAGTAACTCAACTAAATGAAAAACACTGAGCATCTGAGATGCAGGTTGCTGGCAAAGGAGACCTGAAATATGTATGAGAAGGAAAAAGGTATAAATACTAGATATTGACTTGTGGCCAGAAGTATAGGTAAGGACAGTAAACATCACGCCTTTCCTTCATTGCTGTGACATAAAAATCTGGAAAGAAAGGTATACATGAATACTGTACAGCCAAAGGATAAATTACAGTCCTTTTTGTATTTTGTTTTTTGTTTTTAAGGATGGGCTTCCTATGTGAATGGTGTCCTTAAATTTGGAGAAACTGTCATTGTGTGAATTTTTTTTTTTTTTAAGATTTTACTTATTCTACAGAGAGACACAATGAGAGAGGGAACTCAAGCAGTGGAGTGGGAGAGGGAGAGAGAAGTAGGTCTCCCGCTGAGCAGAGAGCCCAGGACCCTGGGATCACGACCCCGAGCAAAAGGCAGAAGCCTAACGAGTGAGCCACCCAGGTGCCCCCCCCATTGTGTATATCTTGTGGGAAGTAGTTCCTCTCCCCTGCTAACAAAGAAAAAAGACCAGATCCTGGCTTTCCCTGAGCCCTGGCTGCCGGGCTAAGGGCACGCTAAATCTGGCCAATCAACACTCCCACATAGGACTTCGAATCTTGAGTTAGTCTCTCAAAGAAGCAAGGTCAGTTAGTTGGAAGCAAGGTCATGCCAAGAGGGCACCCAGGGTCCAGGACAGCAGTACTACTCACAGCATTTATGTCCAGCAAGAGCAACAGAAGGGCCCAAATCAGGGGCCTGGGTGGCTCTGTCAGTTAAGCGACTGCCTTCAGCTCAGGTCATGATCCCGGAGTCCTGGGATTGCGCCCTGCATCAAGCTCCCCGCTCAGCGAGGGGTCTACCTGGCCCTCTGCCTCTGCCCTTCCCCTTGCTCATGCTCTCTCTCTCTCTCAAATAAATAAAATCTTAAAAAAAAAAAAAAAAGAAGCAACCGAATCCAACTGTTCCACTGGGGAGTCCTTGAAAGAAGTTCTGGTGGCTCAGTTTCGTACCACAGTCTAAATAAGGTTCTCCAAGTCTCCCATAATTTCTTTGAGCTCTCTAATATCTTATCAATAAGCTTCTTTTCTGTTCAAAATCATGAGTTACTTGATGTGGTGTGCAACCAAGAACCTGGGCAAGTTCTCACAGGAAGAAAGGATGGAAAGGAAATATATTAAAATGTCAACATTTTCAAATTAAAGTGATTTTTATTTTCTTTTTATTTTTCTGTATTTTCCAAAGCAAACATATATTATTTTTACAACTAAAATGTTAGTAGACATAATAAAAGTAACCCTAGTCAATGGTAATTAGTCTATTAGTAAGCCAACTTTAGAAAAGTAAAGTACTGAGGAATACATAAAAGACAGGTTTTGCCGGTGGGCAGGAAAAGGCTGAAGTAGGGAGTACTTCTTTCAGACAACAGACCTAGGTGAGACAGTGAGACAGGTCTTTTAAAGAGAAAAATACCTGAAAAGCGTATCTTAGCTTAGTTTAGCTTAGGCTGCCATCAACAAAATACCATAGACTGAGTGGCTTAAACAACAGACATTTGTTTTCTCACAATTCTAGAAGCTAGAAAGTCCAAGATCAAGTTTCCAGCAGCGTTCGGTTTCTGGTGGGAGCTCTCTTCCTGGCTGCAACAGGGGAGAGCTCTCTGGTGTCTTTTCTTGTACTCACACGAATTCTATTGGATCCAAGCCCCACCATATGATCTCACTTAACTTCAATTATTTCCTTAAATGTCCTATCTCCAAACACAGACATAATAGGGGTAGGGCTTAAGCATATGAATTTGTGGGGGACAGAAACATTCGGTCCATAACAAAGCAGATGTGACATTAAAGAAAAATTTATCCTGGTTCTGACACTTTCAGAACCCTACCTGAAGAAGAAATGTTCAGAGGAAGGGAGGGAAAAGGGATACAGATATTGTCCTTTCAAACATTTGGCATGGCCTTGTGGATGCATGCCTGAAAGCGTATGGTAGACAAGACTTAGCAGAGAGGAGGTCAAGCACTGAAGAGATCACACTATTAGGTGGGTCATTGGTCAATGGTCAGTCCGTTCTCGTTATTTGCAGATTCTGTATGTGTGAACTCCCCTACTTCCTAAAATTTCTGTGTGACCTCAAAATTGATGTTGATGGAGCATTAGTAGTCTTTTGTGGACACAAAGAGGGGCAAAAAACTCTAGTTGCCCAACGTATACTCTCATAGCTGAGGTCAAACAAGGCGACACTGCCTCCTTGTTTCATACTGTAAACAACTATCCTTTTCACGGTCTATTTGGTGCTGTGTTTTCTGTATTTTTGTGCTTTTTTGGGTAACTTCACTCTTTAAAATGGCTCAAGAGTCATGCTAGAGTTCTGTCTACTGTGTTTAAGTGCAAGAAGGCTGTGATGTACTTTATGAAGAAAATAATATGTTAGATAAGCTTCTTTCAGACCTGACATAGGGCAGTTGGCTGTAAGTTCAATATGATGAATCAATAATACATATTAAATCATGTGTCTCTGAACAGAAACACACATAAAACAAGGTTACGTATTGATCGGTTGATGAAAATGTTGTAACCAGAGGCTAGCAACAACCTACACCTGTATCTCTCCAAGGCGCCCAAGGGGCAATGGTCCAACATTCACAAATTCAGTGTTCACTGCTACTTTATAGAACATAAGTGTCACAGGTAATGAGAATCAACTTGTATTTAAATTGCCAAGAATTATGCAGAAGTAGTGCTCGAAAGAATAACAGGAAGATCGAAGATACTTCTTTTTCCAAGGAAGAAGAATGACCCAAGCATCTGGAGATGACTACAACAAGAAAGAGTAGAAGGTGGTAAAGTCCAATGGCTTAAGATGCAAAGCTGGAGGGTTTTTAGAAAGGAAAAAGAAATTTCTGAAAGAATCAGTGAGGACCGATTAAACACAAGGAATGGTCTAACCTCAGAAATGTGAGACATCAGGGGCAGGTTTGTGACTTTTTTCTTTTCTTTTCTTTTTTTGGTTCTCGACAAGCTCTAACCCTCTCCAGGCCTGTGGGCACCCCCTCCTCCTATCTAACAGGAGCCCTGTTTCCCCCTCCTACACAACTACAGTAGCAGGTCAATCCGCTTCTAAACCTCCATGTTGGGAAACGGAGAAGGTCGGCTGTGGAGGGCAGAAGCATCATTCTGTTTTACAACTCAAAATATCACAAAATATAATAATTTTCCTTTGCTATTTCTATATAAACACTTCTATTACGACCATAGAAGACAAAGGTTACCTTTTGAGGGAAATTATTCATAAGGAAAAAAATGAGAACTGTGAACAAGTCAGTTAGGTGATCTCTTCAGCATATGAAACTAGGGCTTCAGCCTATGACTAATCCGAAAGATGAAAACATAATTGAATTGCAGCAGCACTCCTCTCTATTTAATTTAACTTTGAGAGGCCTGGTCAATGTTCTCTTAAAATTAATTTCTCCGAGTGATACTTCAGGGATGAAAGAGAAATAGAACTTATAGTTAAATAGGGGTGTCTAGGTGGCTCAGTCCATTAAGTGTCCAACTCCTGGTTCTGCTCACGTCATGACCTAGGCTTCCTGGGATTGAGCCCTACATCAAGCTCCATGCTAGGGTGGGGGAGGGTCTGCTTGAGATTCTCTTTCCCCTTCTGTCTCTGCCCCTCCCCTCCCCTCTCTCACTCTAAAAATAAATGAATAAATCCTTAAAGAAAAGAACTTATACTTAAAATGTAATCACGCATATTTATAAACATGTTTTTTCTCCCAACAAAGAATTCGAAATTGTTGATTAAGGCTTCCGGCTTTAAAAAAAATCTTTGGAAAAGAGGCCTCCTTCTGGAAAGCTCAAAGATTAGTGGTCATCTTAAAGAACTGAAGAAAATTAACAAAAAAATGTAAAATTCACTCTCCCTTCATAATTAAGCCAGCGTGTAGTAAGTTTTCTTTAGAGTTTTAGCAGCTATTAGATTCTTGATTAAAAATTCACCAGAAGTTTAATATTGAACATTAAGTTCCAAAAAATATTCAGACTTGATTTTCTATATTTATTTTGGGTTTCTCATCTAATTCCTTTTCAAAACACTGAAGTGGAAATCAAATAACATGCCAGTTCGACAAGTTCCACTTCCTGCCTTCAGGAACAGGAAAAACAATATATTGGTAGCACCAACCAGAAAGGATTGAATATCTAACTGACTCAAAGTTTAACAGAATAGCTGAACTAGGGTACAGTGGGGAGAGATGTTTCATGGGGGTAAAAATGGTCTAATCTCTACAAGAAATATTTTAAAGGCACACTTGGAACTCTTGACTGAATAAGTTAAAGAAAGAATAATAGTGCCAAGGGCTGGTACAAGTAGAGGGAAGCGGGTGCTCTTACTCACAGTTGGCAGCAATATAAACTGAGTCCAACTTTCTGGAAGGCAATTTGGCAAAAGCCATAATAACAGATGTCCTCACTGACCAGGACTTCCACTTCTTGGAATTTATCCTAAGAAAATAAAGGGAAGATGTAACAAAATATCCCACGTTGATTTCTTGGTTGCTGAAAGTTAGAGAAAATGGAAACAATGAAAATGCCTACAAATAACGAATTATTTCCATAAATAGATCTTTCTTCTCCTACCCTTGCCCACCCTCCTCAGTCTATTCTCAGCACAGTGGCCAGCATCATCTAATTAAAATGCACTGACCTGGGGCACCTGGGTGCTGAATCTGTTGGGTGTGCAACTCTTGGTTTCAGCTCGGGTCATGAACTTGCAGTTGTGAGATAAAGCCCTACATCACGCTCCATGCTCAGCATGGAGTTTGCTTCAGATTCTCTGTCCTTCTCCCTCCCCCTCTGCCCCTTTCCCTATTCCCACATGTGCTCTCTCTGTCAAAAATGAATAAATAGGGGCGCCTGGGTGGCTCAGTGGGTTAAGCCGCTGTCTTCGGCTCAGGTCATGATCTCAGGGTCCTGGGATCGAGTCCCACATCAGGCTCTCTGCTCAGCAGGGAGCCTGCTTCCCTTCCTCTCTCTCTGCCTGCCTCTCCATCTACTTGTGATTTCTCTCTGTCAAATAAATAAATAAAAAATCTTTAAAAAAAAAAATGAATAAATAAAATCCTTATTTAAAAAATGCAATGACTTGATGGTTATGTCACTCCTATGCTCAAAACCCTTCAATGGTTCCCCTCGCTCAGGGTCAGAGCCAAATCTTTATCCTGGTCTAGTCCACATTTTGCATGGTACAGAGTTACCATTTAAAAAGTGGCTCTTGGGGCACCTGGGTGGCTCAATGGGTTAAAGCCTCTGCCTTCGGCTCAGGTCATGATCCCAGGGTCCTGGGATAGAGCCCCGCATCGGGCTCTCTGCTCAGCAGGGGGCCTGCTTCCCTTCTCTCTCTGCCTACCTGTGATATCTGTCAAATAAATAAATAAAATCTTAAATAAATAAATAAATAAATAAATAGTGGCTCTTGGGGCACCTGGTGGCTCAGTTGGTTAACCGTCTGCCTTTCGCTCAGGTCATGATCCCAGCATCCTGGGATGGAGACCTGCATTGGGCTCCCTGCTTGTCAGGAAGCCTGCTTCTCCCTCTCCCTCTGCCTGCCACTTCCCTTACTTGTGCTATCTCTCGCTCTCTCTCTCTCTCAAATAAATAAATGCATAAAATCTTTAACAATAAAAAAATGGCTCCTCCCTGGGCACCTGGGTGGCTCAGCCAGTTGAGCATGCCTGACTCGGTTTCAGCTCTGTTAATGATCTCAGGGTCATGAGATCGAGCCCTTCATCCGGCTCCATGCTCAGTGTGGAATCCACTTGAGATTCTTTCTCCCCCCTGCGTGTGCTCTCTCTGTATCAAAAATAAATAAATAAGTCTTAAAAAAGAAAAAGTGGCCCTTCCATGAACAAGTATATGTGTTCCAGGTATCCTGTGGTCTTCACTTTAGACACTGAAGAACCTAGAATCTTAAAACAGTTCGCTTGTGAAGGACATTACATTGGATATTCACCTTGACAGATATCCTGTTAGATAACTTTTTCACATTTTCTTCAGAACTGTGATTGTATAAGAGATACTGAACAGAAAGCTGGTTTTCCCAATCACCATCAAGTGGCTATCATCTCTCACCTGGACTACTGCAAAGCCACCTACTCCATTTCTTGACAGCCACCCCTGTCCCCTCTATTCTATTCTCCACACTATAAAGCAATCTCTTTCTGGGCAGAAGACATGAATAGACACTTTTCCAAAGAGGACATCCATACGGCTAACAGACGGATGGAAAGATGCTCAACATCACTCATCA
Organism: Mustela nivalis; assembly: GCF_964662115.1. Classification (NCBI taxonomy): domain Eukaryota; kingdom Metazoa; phylum Chordata; class Mammalia; order Carnivora; family Mustelidae; genus Mustela; species Mustela nivalis. The sequence goes on along the minus strand of NC_139040.1, from coordinate 121,137,130 downwards.
CCAGGGGAATACAAATCAAAACCACAATGAGATACCACCCCACACCTGTCAGAATGGCTAAAATAAACAACACAGGAAATAACAAATGTTGACGAGGAAGCAGAGAAAGGGGAATGCACTGTTGGTGGGAATGCAAACTGCTATAGCCACCCTGGAAAATAGTATGGAGTTCCCTCAAAAAGTTGAAAATAGAACTACCCTACAATCCAGTAACTGTACTAGAAAATATTTACCCAAAGGATACAAAAATATGGATTTGAAGGAGTACATGTACCCTGATGCTTAGAGCAGCATTATCAACAATAGCCAACTGTGGGAAGAGCCCAAATGTCCACCGACAGATGAATGGAAAAGGGGATGTGGTATGTCTATATAATGGAATATTACTCAGCCATCAAAAAGAATGAAAGGTTGTCATTCACAATGACATGGACAGAGCTAGAGCATATTATGCTTAATAAGTCCATCAGAAAAAGACAAATACCTACGATTTCATTCATACATGGAATTTAAAAACAGATGAACATATAAGACAGGGAAAAAAGAGAGAGGGAAACAAACCATAAGAGACTCTCTCTCTTTTTTTTTTTTCTTTTTTTAATTCATTTGAGACAGAGAGAGGGAGCATGAGCATGGGAAAGAGGAAGAGGGAGGGGGAGAAGCAGACTCCTCACTGAGCTGGGAGCCCAACACAGGGCTCAATCCCAGGATCCAGAGATCATGACCTGAGCTGAACACAGATGCTTATCTATCTGAGCCACCCAGGCGCCCCACCATAAGAGAGTATTAACCACAGAGAACAAACTGAGGTTTGATGGAGGGAGATAAGAGGGGATGGGTTAGATGGGTGATGGGTATTAAGGACAGCACTTGTCGTGTTGAGCACTGGGTTATATGTAAGTGATGAATCACTGAATTCTATTCCTGAAACCAATACTGCACTGTATGTTAACTAAATAGCATTTAAATAAAGATTTGAAGAAAAAAAAAACTTTAAAAAATTTTTTAAAGGTTTTATTTATTTGTCAGAGAGAGCACAAGAAGAGGGAACAGCAGGCAGAGCAGACAGAGGGAGAAGCAGGCTTCCTGACAAGCAAGGAACCCAATGCGGGACTTGATCCCAGGCCCCTGGGATCAGGACCCGAGCCGATGGCAGACACTACCCAACTGAGCCACCCAGGCACCCCAATAATCTTTTTTTAAAAAAGAGGTCATAATTAATCCACACTTAAAACCCACTGATGCGGGCACCTGGGTGGCTCAGTGGGTTAAAGCCTCTGCCTTCGGCTCGGGTTATGATCTCAGGGTCCTGGGATCGAGCCCCACATCGGGCTCTCTGCTCGGTGGAGAGCCTACTTCCTCCTCCATCTCTCTCTGCCTGCCTCTCCCCCTACTTGTGATGTCTGTCTGTCAAATAAATAAATAAAATCTCTAAAAAAAAAAAAAAAAAAAAAAACCACTGATGCTTTCCCATTTCCCTACAGATAAGGATCCAAATTTCTGATGGTCAAAGTTCTAAAACAGTGCTATACAATGGAAATATATTATGAACCACGTATGTAATTTTAAAATTTATAATCATTTTTTTCAAAAACTTCAAATGATAAAATACCGTATTTCATTTTAGTCAATCTATCCAAAATAATTATCATCCCAATATGTATTTACTAATTCAAGTAGCTCTTAAACATTTCACTACAAAAAGCAATAGTAATTATGTGAGGTGATGATGTGTTAACTGACCTCACTGTGGTAATCATTTCACAATATATACATGTATCACATTGTACATCTTAAACTTGCACAATGTTACATACCAGTTCCATCTCAGTAAAGCTGGAGATACTTTACATTCATGTTTTCATACTGTTTGAAGCCTATTTTATATTTTATCTTTGTAGCCCATCTCAAATTGGCAAGCCACATTTCACATGCTCCATAGCTCCATGTGGTTGGGGGCCACTATATTAGACAGTGCAGCTCTACAAGGTCAAGCATATGCCCACTCCTTAAGCTTTCATACAACAAATAATCTAAAAGAAGAGAAATAACCAAACTTTTAAGTGGGCAAAAGATTTGAATGACATTTCACAAAAGGAGATATACAAATTGCCAATATGATGAAAGATACCCAACAGCTTTAGTCATTAAGAAAATGCAAACCAAAATCAAACTGAGACACCACTTGACAACCCTTCACACCCACTAAAATGATTATAACTAGAAAGACAGACAGTAACAAGAGTAGACAAGAAGATGAAGAAACTGGGACTCTCATGTATTATTGTTAGGATTGAAAAATGGTGCACGGATGACACCCAGTCTCACCAGCTCTACAGGCTGGCCTACACTGTACTTAGTATTAGCTGTGCAAGCTTCACCATAGCTGGGAAACCATACCATGTCCTCATACTTAGTTGTGTTGTCCTAATGAGGTTATACTAATTTCATTGGAAAGCCCCTGAAACAAATGCTGGCTCTAAGTCCTGCCCACTAAGCAGGCACTGTTTCCCGACTGGGTGAGACACTATGGGGAAGTTAGGAAAGCACTAGATTTTAGGTCAGTGGCCTGAGCATGAGCCCACCCCACCAATCTCTGCCTGTGTGACCTCAGGGAGCTGCTATATCATTCTAGGAGGAAGTTTCTGCTTCTGCAAAAGCAGGTTTAATGACAACTTATCAAGCAGACCTGTACATCAAGAGAGACAGCATATAAGAATGAGCTCTATAGTCACAAATGCTCCATGAGTCTGGAGTTGCTAACCGTTGCCTTCCTTGCTGTTTTTCTTTTGCACTTTGCCCTACTGTTTCAGTTAGTCCACTGGGATATGCAAATTATCCCCCTGTGCTGTAGTACAAGGAACTACCTGATCCCCTTCAATCCAACTAGAGAAAGGTACACTGAGAAAAGTGTATATAAAGGGGTACCACCTGGCTAAGTGCTTGATACATTTATGCTCTGAGTGTTTTAAATGACCTTCCTCCAACTGCTGATCATAGTAGCTTGATTTAAAATCAAGGATGTTGGGGCACCTGGGTGGCTCAGTGGGTTAAAGCCTCTGCCTTCTGTTCAGGTCATGATCCCAGGGTCCTGGGATCAAGCACCGCATCGGGCTCTCTGCTCAGCAGGGAGCCTGTTTCCCCCTCTCTCTCTGCCTGCCTCTCTGCCTACTTGTAATCTCTGCCTGTCAAGTAAATAAATAAAATCTTTTAAAAATATATTAAAAAATAAATAAAATCAAGTGTGTTATTACTAAAGTTGGCACAAAATCTGAGGGATGACATTTGTTCTCTTCTTTACAGTTTACCTGTATTTTTTTTTCAATTTTCCAGCAAAAAAAAAAAAAATATATATATATATATATATATGTATACACACACACACACACACACATCACTATCACTATTTAGGAGAAAGTGTTGTTTAAAATTAAAAGAAAAAACTTTAATACTGATTCTATTTTGGACCAACCATATATAGTTAAAGTTTTCTTTCTTTTCTCTTCTTTTTTCTTTTTTTCTTCCTCTCTTCCTCTCTTTCTTTCTCTCTCTCTCTTTCCTTCTTTCTTAGCTAGGCTCCATGCCCCGTGTAGAGCCCACTGCAGGGCTCAAATATCAAGAGGTGAGCAGGGATCAAGAGTCAGTGCTTACCCGACTGAGCCATGCAGCTTAAATTTTCAAAAACACTTTTTAAGTACAAGGTTTTGTTATAAGAACTCTGTATATACTAATCATCTCAACAAGTCTATGAAGTAGGTATTATTACTTTGCTTCTTTTTACGTATGAGGCAATAGAGACCCAAAGATTAAGCATTTACCCAGCATCACACAACTAGTAAGTAATGGAGCTGGGATCTGAACTGTAAAAAGAAAACCACAGGCCCATAATGAAATCACTTAGTCCAAGTCACCAAACCAGAACTTAATACCAAACCTAACTGCAATTCCAACCTCCCGGGGAAATGTGGTCTTAATGGTCAGTCAGGAATTTTTTGATCAGCACAAATGAAATAATCTGTCATATGTGATTTCTCCATTCCCTCCCCTTGCCCAAGGAAGATGAGGCAATCGCCTAGTAAAACCCTCTCTCCTTCCCCCTAAGGGAAGGTGACTTTGCCTGAAACAATCCCTTCTTTTCTTTTGCTAATGACTTCCTTACCCCATTACCCTTCCTACAAAACCCTTCCTTTCCGTACAACTCCTCGGAGTCCCCCTCCGTCTAGTATCCCTGTTGCTAGACAGGATGCTGCCTGACTCATGAATCCCTTAATGAAGCCAGTTAGATGCTCAAATTTACACAGCTGAAATTTTTGTTTTTTAGCAGAACTCAAGTACTTGGTGTCAGAGTTCTTGCTTTTAACTAGTATTTTACTTAGTGACTAGTATTACCATCTACCAAAAGGTCCAATTACACGAGCAGGCTCCCTTGGGGAAAAATTAGTGGTCTACTAGACTGTGGGATCCCCAAAGCAAGAACCGTGTTATCTATTTGCTTCTGTACCAATTAGCTTTTGCTGTATAACAAACAAGTCTAAAACTTAAAGGACCTAAAAACAACAACCACCAATTTCAGTCACAGCTCTGTGCATTGGCACCCGGGCTGGGCTTTCTCTTGCTGGTCGTCTGCTGTGCTTAGCCCAGTCGTGTCAGTTAGCTACAGGCCTGCATGGCAGCTCTGCTTCCACCTGTTGGCGGTCAGTTGAGGCAACAGGAGCCCTGCAGCCACTGGTGTCTTATCATCCAGCAAGCTAGTCTGACCTTCTTCACATGGTGGCAGTGCCAGGGTCCCAAGAGCCTGAAGAGTGGATAGGCCCCAGGGAACAACAGCTCTTCAAATCTCTGCTTGTATTACGTTTGTTACCCAAAGCAAAAGCAAATCACATGGCTAAGCCCAGAATCAGTGTCAGTGTCAGAGGGGACTACCCTAAAAGCCTAAATACAGAGGGGTAAATAATTAGTGACCACTTACACAATCTACCAATATCTCCATAGCCTAACACAGAACCCAGTACTAAGTAGCAGACGCAAAATAAATGTTTAGTGAACTGAATGCTGTTTCCCCTTCATGAAAAATCAAGATAAGACCAACAATCTCTCTCCTCTCTGCACTAAGGACACCCCATCAAGAAGACAAAGAGTCTGACCGACCCCTCCTGACCCCTCCTCACAGAGGTACACCTCACTGTGGGTGATGAGGCCTATCACTGGACAGTCACCTCCTAACACAGGGTCTTCTTAACTCTTGGGGTGAGGAATGTGTTCTTACTGGTGGCTACTTCCCAAGCCCTTAGAATCCCATGATTTTGCTCCTATCAGTGATTTCCTCAAGCTTCCCAAGGAATCGCCCTTTCTCCCACAGCCTCTGTGGGGTCCCCTCAGGGACACCTCTATGAAATTGCTCCAGTCAGCATCCCTGGTCACCCTCTAGTGGCTCCTTAAAGTTGTACAGCCATTTTAGGAAAACTTCAAAACCATTCTATGACTGTACCAGAAAAATGGCTGTGTGTGCTTTAGGTCAGTAGTTTTCAACAGGGGGCGCAATTTTCCCCCGGGGGACGTTCAGTAGTGTCACAGAGATTTTTGGTTGTCCCACCTGGGAGAAAGGTGCTGTCATCTAGTGAGTAGAGGCAAGGGATGCTGCACGTCCTACAAGCACAGGACAGCCCCATCACACAGAATGATCTGGTTCAAAATGTCCGAAGCGTCGCAGCCGAGAAACTGCCATAGATGCAGAGCGAGTCCTCCTTCATCTTAAGGGGCTGTTACGTAGCTGGACAGAACATTCCCTCTGGGAAGAATCGATATTTAGTCAACAACCCTAAATTCTCTGTGGGCAACTTAACCCTCAGGAACAATTCGTGTGGCATCCTACAATTCCACAGGTTAGACAGACAAATGTAGTTCTAAATGGGAACTTGGTGACATGCAAGATGATCTGATCGTCTCTTTCCATTACAATCTATGCTCAGTCCTACTGATTCTGAGAGCAATTTTCGCAGAAAAGAGGCGTGCTTAAAAGTTTTTATTGTAAGCTAGTTAATAGCCTCAGGAAATAAAAAGGGCTTCCAGTGGAGAACAGCATTGTGGGACTTCCCTGTGAACCATCTGAACCCTTTGATAAAATGCACATTAGTTGCAAGGAATAAATGAGAGGCATTCGGTTTTAACAAAATGACAGTTGTTTCATGGAGGAAGAGAATTTCTTACTGTCAGAGAGAACACCAAGCACCGAGGCAATGAAAGCTACACAGACACTGACTGCTATGGAAGCTCCGTGTCCAAAAGCAACAAGAAATAAAAGCCTTGGTACGAGTCACCCATCTTACCATGGAGTTTGAACAGTGCTAATTAGAAGAGAGGAGCTGACATGTCCCTAACATGAAAGATAAACTAAACTTACTTCTGAAAAGTTCTCAGAAGAATTCAACAGTAAAGGTGCTTTTTGTTAACCTTGGGCTTTATTCCTTACTTACTCCCTTTCTCATGCTCCTTTATGCCAGTAGCCCAGAACACTCTCCGCGCTCATCACCTGGAGCTCCTCATTCCAGAGTGAGGTGGGGAGAGCGAGAAGGAAGTAAAGGGTCCGTGGCTCCGGCTGCTCGTTGCTTTACTTTGAAACTCTTCCTCCACCTCTTCCCAGATTCTGAGGCTTCTAAACACTTTCCTCTCCCTGTGCCCAATTCCCATCTCCTCTTTTCTTCCTCCTGATCTCTGCACCCCCGCCCTTGACATTGGCCGTATCTCCACACCATGCCTGGAATACCAACGTTGGAGGGAAAGGTGCATCACACCCTCCATACCCGCCCTGGATTTGCCGGGTGGCACAAAACAGATTTAGAACAAAAGTCCCTCTCCCTCTACTATAGGTCCTTAACCTCAGGCAAGGCCATCCAAGGAAGAGCTAGTAGTCTATCACCAACCACTTGTATTAAGGACCCAGCTTCCTATGTGGACCTCATCCTCCATCCTCCAAGCTGGCTGCTACCTGTGACTGCCTAGACACCTCCAACAGTAATCAGGTGTGCCCAGGAGCAGGCCTTGGCAGAGGAGTTTCTCAAGAAAAAGTCCTAGTTGGGTTCCACCACTATTGGTTCTTATTCTAGAAGCTTCTAACTTCAGAGGAGAAACTTCAAGGAACCATAAGGCTGGGTTCCCCATTCAGGCTAAGAACCCCCTTTGGCTGAACTTTAGTCATTTCCATCTAGTCACAACAGAGTCATAATCTCTGTGTCAAGCGGGAGCTCTGGATTGTAAAGGACAGAGCCAGCAGACGTGCTAGAACAAAAGGATGACCCAAATGTACACTGAAAAGAACACACACTTCTGAGTCTTAAGGTTCTTTGTAAGTGCATATTCTGTACTACACACTGCACGAAGCACTTTATATACATTTTCTCACAGCCTAGCTGTGAGACCTTGGGCAAGGTGGTTAATCTCTGTTTCTGTTTCCTTTACCAGGTACACATAGCTACTTTACAGAGCTATTTTAAGACTTAGTTGGAATAATGTGGAAAGTTCCTGGCACATGGTAGCTGTCCTAGCCAGCTCGGGCTACCATAATGAAATGCCATAGATTGGGGGGCTTAAACAACAGAAATTTACTTTCTCACAGTTCTGGAAGCTGGGACGTCTAAGATGTTGGGGCCAGCTGATTCAGTTCCTGGTGAGAGCTCTCTGGCTTGAGTTGCAGAAAGTCAAGTCCTCGGTATGTCCCCACATGGCCTTTCTTCAGTGCATATGCACATGGAGGGAGGGAGAGACCCCCATCTCCAAACACTGTCACACTGGGAGTTAGGGCTTCAACATACGGATTTGGGGGTGACACATTCAGTCCATAGCAGTAGGCATTAAACACACAGTAGCTATTATTACTATTATAATGATTATTAATAAAACACATATTGACACTGAGGAAACAGTGGCATGGCCTTGTCTCAAACAAAAGAACTGTGGCTCTGGCTTGAGTACTCACTTACCTGAACTGATATTGGCAGAAAGTGAAGCATCTCGTTGCCCCTTCTGAGGTTCCCACTGCTGGAGCAGCGCTGAGCTATTTCACCTTGCTGCATCTCGAGGCCTCCGGTGAAGAACGGTCCCCCATCGCTGGCTGAACACCAATGCTCTGGGCAGGGTGCGGCTGTGCCGGCCACCCACGATCCCTTCAACCACCTGCACGGCACTCCTTATGTCCTGCCACATCGAAAGTGCTACAGTCCTTGGGGCTCTGCTTCCTTCCAGTTGGGCAACTTGTGATCTTGGTTGTTCTTCCTCATCCCGAGGATCCACAGCGTCCAGGATCAAGATTCTCCCCTTTTTAAAGTTCCAAGCAGATGTCTCTACTTCTCTTATTTTCTGATAATCCAACCCAGTTATAGGTTGTCTTTGGGGCAGCCTTTGCGCCTCCCAGGAAATTCTTCTTTTCCGACCCTTGAAAGGGTGAAAAGTATGTTTATTTCTACCTTGATGATCATCAGCTTCAAGCAAATAAGCCTATTTGGAGACAATCAACTATTGTCTCCATGATTTAAAAAAAAAAAAAAATTTGCTGACAAACAAGAGGCTATAAAATTTCAAGCAATTTGGTGAAAGGGGAATAAATAACCTCCTTGTTTTCATGGCATATGGAATATGGTGTTTCATGGAATATGGACTCTCACAGGTTCTTAGAGGCCATTTAATCTGCACTTCCAGAAGAAACTTTAAGGTCTCTCTCAGCCAACTCCACCTTTCACCTCACCAAATGCCAGCAGAATGTCTGATGAAAAGAACACCAACACCAACATCTGGACCTCCACAGATCTGGGCTCTGGACCAAACTCCTACTCAGTCTTGTGTATCCCCACACAACTCTGAGACTGTAAGCCTGAAGTTAGGAATCGTGTTTCATACTTAAGTAGCACAACAAAAAGCACTTTCATTTTTTAAATTTTTTGTTCTTTCCATAACAGCTGGCTGAGAGTTAGTGGTTTGGAGAGCTGGAGGCACCCCTGAACACCTTACCTTCAGTAAAATTACTTTTCCATGCATGAGGAGTACTATTGACTGGGAATACACAAGACTCCAGAAAGAAGCCAAGATAGCAGGAGAAAGGAGAGGAGGGGTACCCGGTGGCTCAGCCGGTTAAGCGTCTACCTTCAGCTCAAGTCATGATCTCAGGGTCATGGGATCGAGCCCCGTGTTGGGCTCCCTGCTCAGCCGGGAGTCTGCTTCTCCATTTCCCTCTATCTCCTCCCTCCTGTTCATGTTCTGTCTCTCTCTCTCAAATAAATAAATAAAAATCCAACAGGATTTTTTAAATTGAAGGAAATCAGTCATTTATGACCATGAAAAATTTTTTCTGCAAATATCAGCTCAGTAACTCTCTTATACAAGCATTTGCCCAGAGCTTGAGTGAATGTGGCAACCTGTCATATTCTATTCCTTCCTCATACCATTTCACAGCTTAAATCCTGTCCTGCTCATCTACACGCCAATTCAATACAGCTGCTGAAAATCCAGAGCCACAGGGTACAAAACTTAAGGCAATATCCAAATGTTTTTCAAAGCCTAGTGTAGCCTAACAATCAAAGAGTTACTCACTGCATCTTACACAGAAAGATGTAAATGTTATTAAAAGGATCCTAAACTCCCTTTGGAAGGAATCATTCTGAAACTTCCACTGCCGGAACACTGTAACTACCATTTAAATATTCCCAATCCAGTCACACTTTCCCCGCTAGATGGTTTTCCTTAAAGTTTATTCTAACTTTGAGAATGTTCAAGAGTCTGGAACCAAAATTACAACTGATTAAAGCAATGTTTTCATCTCTGGCTGTGCATCAGAATCCTCAGTGCTCCCTCAAGGCCAATTAATTCAGCACCTCCAGAGATGGGCCTGGACATCAGTATTTAGATTCTCATGGGTGGCCAGTGTTTGGAGGCACTGTACTAAAGGAGCTGCCTCTTGCTATCTCAGTAGAAGGGGGGGGGGGGCATGCCTAGGTCAGGCAGAGGGAGTTCATGAGCTCTGTAAGTACACCAGTTCCTGAGAGGGCTGGCAAGAGCCAAAAAGGATGCCCAGCTTTGGAGAACCTGGGCACCACCCAGAAATCTGAGGCAGGGATACATCCAAGAGAAGGAAGGCACCCCCACCACATATGTTGTCTCCTTGAGGAACCAGCTATGTTTTCACAGTTGAGCTACACACACAGAATCATTTTGGTATCAAGAGACTCATGTTGGGGTGCCTGGGTGGCTCAGTGGGTTAAAGCCTCTGCCTTCGGCTCAGGTCATGGTCTCAGGGTCCTGGGATCGAGCCCCGCGTCGGGCTTTCTGCTCAGCAGGGAGCCTGCTTCCTCCTCTCTCTCTGCCTGCTTCTCTGCCTACTTGTGATCTCTGTCTGTAAAATGAATAAATAAAATCTTTAAAAAAAAAAAGAGAGAGAGACTCATGTAGCTGTAAGGAGAATTGGTTAAACTTCTTCCTATAACACTCTCTTGCTTCTAAAGAAAAATCTGTATGATCTATAATTCTGTAGGGAAGTTGTGTGTCCTCCAACCCTATCTAAGGCATCATTAAATTACTTCTCAATTTATGTTAAAAACAGTAAAAACAGGGGCACCTGGCTGGCTCAGTGGGTAGAGCACGTGACTCTTGATCTTGGGGTCATGTGTTCAAGCCACATGTTGGGCACAGAGTTTATAAACAAAACAAATACAGTAAAGACGTTGTTTGGTTATGTCTTAACATTGATTTTTATATTATTTACTGTGAGGCTGGTGGGCAAGAGCATAAGCACAGTGAGACAGCAGAGGTGACAGAGTGATCTGATGGGGTACGGCCCACCCCTATTTGAAATGCCCAAACCTAATCTCCTAAGAAGAACAGAGCACAGCAAATGATACACACAGGTGAGTTTATATATGTTTATCACTGTGATTAGTGAAAGAAAATAGAGGATCCTTTCTGTCCAGAGCTTCCCTGTCACCTCTATCCATTCCTAGTTCATGTTTGTGACAAAGAGTTAAAAAGAGCAAGCAGATGCACACAAACACAACAGGACACTTCATTCCAGCACCATATATCAACCAACCAGTCATTGACACTTGAGACCTCAAGATGCAAAGACACATAATTCAAATTCTTACAGCCCCAAACAGTAGTTGTCATTTTCCCATTGTATGGCGTGTGCAGAGAGTCCCAGAAACCCTCAGCATTACAGAATCAAACTGTAAGCTTCTGACAGTGTTACCTTGGAGATGAATGCTGGGATTAAGAGAGTAGCAGGAAACGGAAGGGTGACTCCAAAGAGAAGGAAGCAAGATACTTTTCCTGGACTCAGAGAACCTCAGAGCTGAAGGTTCTTATTGGAGTTTCATGGCTCAAAATGACCTCAAACAACTGGTTATCCAACCTGTGGGCAATGCCTCCTGAAGCTGCCGATTCTATTTTCTGTTACTAATCAGACACATTAAAATGAATCTCTAGACTGTAAGCTCCACAGAGCATAGATCTTAGCCTGTGCTGTTCACTGTTATGTCTCAAGTGCCTAAATAGAACCTAGCACAGAGTGGTCCCTCAAAAAATAATTGTTAAATGAATGAATGCCTCCTGGTGGTTTCCCATGATGATTTTATTTCTACCCTGAAATACCCAAAAGAAGGCTATTTTTCTTCACTGTAACAGCCCAACAAATATTTTAAGATAACTATCAACTATCATGTTGACCCCTTCCCAACCGCCACTGCAAAATTTTTCTTTTCCAATTTTCACATCTCTGTTCATTTATAACCATTTCTTTTAAAAAAAAAAAAAAGATTTTATTTATTTATTTGACAGAGAGAGAGAGATCACAAGTAGGCAGAAAGGCAGACAGAGAGAGAATGGGAAGCAGGCTCCCCGCTGAGCAGAGAGCCCGATGCGGGTCTCAATCCCAGGACCCTGAGATCATGACCTGAGCCAAAGCCAGAGGCTTAAACCACTGAGCCACCCAGGCGCCCCCATTTATAAGCATTTCCTACAGGGTGGGATGCCAGTCCACTCCCAAACAAAGATGAAAGATGTACTGGATGCCTGTTGTACAGTCACCCCTGGGAAGGGTCAGGACTCTCAAATATATCCACTCCATTCATCAGAAACAGACTCTGTCATCCACCAATTGTTCTGTCATCCAGGACAATTATGAAAGACTTTGGCAAATGGCTAGTGTAAATCCAGATGAACTGTGTCTGCTATTTTGCCCCAACAGAGTTACCTGCCTACCTCATCCATCAGGAGGAGAGGAGCAGGAGGAGGAGGGAAAGTAGAGAGAGGAAAAGGAAATGAGGTTAATTTAGCTCTACTTCATGATTTCATGTGGTGGCTCCCAACCTTGACTTCGCTTTGGAACCACTTGGGATATCTCTATAAAAAATAGACACAAGGGGACGCCTGGGTGGCTCAGTTGGTTGGGCGACTGCCTTTGGCTCCGGTCATGATCCCGGAGTCCCAGGATCAACTCCCGCATCAGGCTTCCAGTTCCATGGGGAGTCTGCTTCGCTCTCTGACCTTCTCCTCGCTCATGCTCTCTCTCACTGTCTCTCTCTTAAATAAGTAAATAAAATCTTTAAAAAAAAAAAAAAAATAGACGCAGGGGGCGCCTGGGTGGCTCAGTGGGTTAAAGCCTCTGCCTTAAGCTCGGGTCATGATCTTGGGGTCCTAGGATAGAGTCCTGCATCAGGCTCTCTGCTTGGTAGGGAGCCTGCTTCCCCCTTCTCTTTCTCTGCCTGCCTCTCTGCCTACTTGTGATCTCTGTCAAACAAATAAATAAAATCTTTAAAAAACAAAAAAAAGACTCAGGTAGTGGCGGGGGGGAGGGGTGTGTGGGTGTGTTGCAGGGCCTGGGGGGCTCAGTCAGTTAAGCATCTGATCATCTGATCCTTTTTTTTTTTTAATTTATTTATTTGACAGACAGAGATCACAAGTAGGCAGAGGAGATAGGCAGAGAGAGAGGAAGAAGCAGGCTCCCTGTCCAGCAGAGAGCCCAATGCGGGGCTTGATCCCAGGACCCTGGGACCATGACCCGAGCCTAAGGCAGAAGCTTTAACGCACTGAGCCACCCAGGCACCCGAGCACCTGACTCTTGATTCAGCTCAGTTCATGATCTCAGGGTTGTGAGATCAAGCCCCACACTGGGTTCCACACTGGACGTGGAGCATGCTTAAGATTCTCTCTTCCTCTCCGTCTGCCCCTGCCCCCATCAAAATAAATAAAAAATAAAAGATAGACTCCTAGGACCCCATTTGAGAGATTCTGATTTGATTGCTCTGGGATACAGGCTGACCAAAAGCATTTTTCAAAGCTTCCCCCAAGCGACTGTAATGTATAGCCAGGACTGAAGACCACTGCACTGCATTCATGCAAACTCCTGATATCAACCCATCTCCTTTAGAGAGCTCACAATCTTCTTTTTAAATCCCTTCTAGAATATTGCATCTGGCTTTCTACCCTTTTTTGAAAGTAAAGTTTTAGTGGAACCCAACCACGCTCGTTCACGTACACACTGGCTGCTTTCATGTTTCAACGGCAGAGGAGAGTAGTTGTGATGAAGACCATGTGGCCCACAAGGCCTAAAGTGTTTCTTACCTGGCCCTTTAGAGAAAAAGTACGCCGACATCTAGCTTAAAATCAATATGAAATTCACCAGCCTATAGTTTGTGGAACTCATGGCCTTTCACTTTCCGAAGATCAAGGTGCTGCTGTTTACTTGTTTGTTTCTACCCTGCAGGTGTTTCTAGAACTTATATCAATGATCCATAGGAAAACAGCTCTAAAATAAATGTATCTCACTAAAACTTTAGACATGAAGAATATAAGGGAAGACACTGACTTGTAAGAACATCCACCCTACTCAACTTTCCTCAGATTATTCCCATATTGCATAATAATCTGAATTTCTTTTTTTTTAATTATTTTAAAGATTTACTTATTTATGTTTAGAGAGACAGCAAGTAGGGGAAGGGGCAGAGGGAGAGAATCTTTCCAGCCAACTCCCCGCAGAGTGAGGAGCCTGACACAGGTCCTCCTTCCCACAAATCATGAGATCGTGACCTGAGCTAAACCAACTGACCACTCAGGTGCCCCATGATCTCACTTTCTGGTATCATTCAGCATGATCTTCCAGTAGTATGGTGTAAGCATCTGTTTTTTGCTTTTTGTGTGTGGGTTTTTTTTTTTTAAGATTTTATTTATTTATTTATTTGACAGAGTAAGAGACAGTGAGGGGGGAACACAAGCAGGGGGAGTGGGAGAAGGAGAAGCAGGCTCCCCACCAAGCTGGGAGCCTGATGCAGGACCGAATCCCAGGACCTGGGATCATGACCTAAGCAGAAGGGAGACGCTTAACAACTGAGCCACCCAGGCACCCTTGGTGTAAGCATTTGTAATTATATCTAATTTTTACACATGCACTTCTACCCCAGGTGAGTTAGAATTAGTGATATTTTTATCTAACACCTGCACAGTTAATGCAGGCTTTCTTAGAGCCTTGTTTTCCATGTGACACTGGTAAGTCCTAGAAACTGCCACAGCCAGAGAAACTGCATCAGAGCGTGGACCTAATCACAGACTCGCTCTGGTCCTAACAGCTTGCAAGTTCACAGCACACGATGCTGAACCAGGCTGCTGGCAGTGCTCAGAAATTAAGTGTGTAACCATGCCTCCTGCATGAAAATCACTTTTGTTTCAGTCAATAAGCCTATGAAGAAAATGGAATCATTAACTGGAAAAGTAAATTCTGTAAAAGCATTTTAATGCATCTACTATATAAATGCCTTCTCCACTAGAAAGCCCTTTGACTGAGGGGGGTGGGAAAACTGCAAATGCTCTTTGGAGCTACTCCTAAACCTTTCAGTGGTTTGATCTGAATCAGAAGTAATGCGTGGCTGTGCAGCATACCCCAGCACCAATATATACAATTTATTAATGTGTACTTTGACAAAAAGATAGAGGAACCCATTTGGATTACCTTAAAGTCACACACACTGAAAACACACAATGGCACAGGCACCTGGTCTTGGAATGGCCAAGAAAATGTCTCTCGGCTCTGCTTCAGCTGAACTGCCACCTCACTACTCAGTGGTAACTAGCCCTGCTTCCTGGTCCCTCAAGTTGTGACCGTTTACGGCACTGCTGATTTCTGGAAATATACTTCAAACGGTTGCAAAGCGCTGTTGTACTTTAAGCGCTGAGTGTGTGGGTTTTGTGATCAAATTCTTTCTAAAAGCACTCTATTACCCATAGTGGATTTGTACTACATTTCTCTCAGCCAGAGTGTTTAATTAACCAGAAGACCCCAGTTTCACACATAGCATAACCTAGTTGAATATATCAAGGCTCAGAGAAATAATTGTTCTGATTCTAACATCTGAGCAGGGAAAATCATACTTTGTTCTTTCCTCTGTCAGAATGTTCCACACCCCAGCTAACAGTAGTAGAGAGGGTATTTGACCCCAACTATCACCTCTGAGCGAAGAAGATCACACTCTGTTTTTTGCTCCCTCTCAGTGTCCCACATCTCAGGTAAAAATGCTAAGGGTGGGATCTGGCACTGGCCGGACTGGCTCTATAGCCCACGTTAACTGCACCTCACAATACCACGTCGGGCTGTGTTTTAAATATTACCAAGTCTGCTTGCTAATTAAAATAAAGCTGGGGTAAATATTTTAATAAGGCAATTAGTCATGTATAACTTTCTGTTGGCCAAATTAAAAGTTAAATACAGTCACCGTAGGACCTACCAATTCCACTCCCAAGTAGATACCCCCCAAAAGTGACCAAACAATGGAAACAACCCAAATTCCTATCTCTGATGAATGGATAAACAAAATGCAGCATTTCAACATAATGGAATTTTATTTGGCCACAAAAAGGGATATTCTGACACAGGCTACAACCTGGATGAACCTTGAAAATATTACGCTGAGTGAAAGAAGACTGACACAAAAGACCACATACATATGAGTGAATTTACATGAAATGTCCATAAAAGGTGAATCTATAGAGTCAAAAGGGAGATTAGTGGCTGTCCAGAGCTTTGGAGATGAGCATGGGGAATGGGGAGTGATTGCTAATGGGTACAGAGTTTCTTTTTGGAGCAGTAAAATCATCTGGATGAGATCGTGGTGGCGGCTGCGTAACTCTTTGAGTATACCAAAACCCAATGAATTGTAAACTTTGAAAATCTGGATTTTAGGGTATGTGAATGACATCTCGAATTTTAAAAAAGAAAAGGAAGAAGGGAGGGAAGAAGGGAAGGAGGGAGAGGGGAAACGGAAGGAGAAATCAAAGTCTAGCACTGAGAGAGAATACTCAAGGAAGAAAACATTGCGATGGGATGGGGAGAGAGGGCTCCCCAAGGATGGGATTCAGCCCTCATGGGGGTAGGTATAACTGCAACCCACCTGATGGCAGAGAAGTTGGCCAGATCACCCTGGGCCAGAGATGGTCTATGAAACAAGTGGAGCCCTGGCTGGGCACTTCAGTCAGGGGCTGGCAAGCTGGAAATCCCCCTACTGAGGGCCAACAGGGGAAGGGGGTGGGAAGAAAACTGCCCACTGGGGTGTTGATGAAACTCATTAGAAAGCTGGCCTTAGAGGTATTGTTGAACTTGCTGGGAAGTTGGCAAGGGCGCTGGCCAGACTCTACAGAAAGCCACAACGGTGCCACGAACAGGGTGCCACTGAACTCACAGGAAAGCCAGCCAGGGCATGCATGGAAGGTGTTGTTGCTGGGCACACCACAACTGGGGCACCTGCAAAAGTTGCCATGGAACTGCCTTCAGGGGTGCCCCTGAAACTCCGTGGGGTGATCTTCACTAGATGTCTCACATGCCAACCTAATACCACAAGAGGAAGAAGCAGCAAAGCACACAGAATCCAAGAAAAGAAGCCTGGTCCTCCGCCAGAGTTTCTCCAGCACCCACTACCTATGAAGCTTAACCTGGTGCCAGCTGGCAATGGAAAAACATTCCATTATCACAATCAGGGCAACAAAGAGTGGATTTGGAGCTGAAAGACAAAAAATTGATAATGGGCACAAATACTAACAGCTGTTCTTCCAATACAAAGGTTGGTGTTCAAATAAGTTTGGAAAGTACTACTGAACATACCACCCTCATAATACACCCTGGTGTTTTAGCAGCACTAAGACATCCGATGGGAAAGAACCCCCACTGAACTCTGCTCAAAGTAGCATTTCCAAAACTTATTTGATCACGGAACTCTGCTTCTTCTGCTAATCCACACCCCCACAGAACATTCACTAGGAAACTCCTGGGAGCATGGTGTGGTGAGACGGGTGTGCAGTAAATAGAACAGGAGAGAAGCAACGGTGTCGGAGAGCAGCTTGTGTGCCTTCACTGAATCACATGGAGCCCGTCTGCTGTTTAAGGGACTCCTCTGGAACAAAATGCACACAAATGAAGTCATCTGGCTGGGCTCCTTCATGGCATTTCCATCATTTTACTTACTGCACACAAACCATAAGCTCTGCAGACATTGTGGAAATACAGTTTATTTAGGTAACTAAAAATATCCCCTGAGTGGCATTTGGCCATTGCTACATTTCTCAACGCCTCCTGTTTGCCCAGTTCTCGCTCTAAATTACCCCTCGATGGTACAAGGAAGAAGGGATGGAATTTAAAAACTGGAGTTGGGACTAGGGTCACAGGCCTTGGAATACCATAATCCTGACTGGCCATTCACCCCATTTTCTCTTTTTGGGGGTTCCTGAGGGAACTAGAAGTACAAAAAATAATGGATAAAAATCAAAACAGTGTTTTATTATATGCCCACTGAAAGGGGCAGAACGCAGCTAAGAAAGAGGAGAGCATAGGTGGGTTATGTGGGGAGAGAGTCCCTACACCATTCAGTCTTGGGTTCAAAGTCCAGTTCCACACTACTGCTGGACAAAGTAGGGGAGGAGGGGGCGCCTGGTTGGCTCAGTGGGTTAAAGCCTCTGCCTTCGGCTCACGTCATGATCTCAGGGTCCTGGGATCAAGCCCTACATCGGGCTCTCTGCTCGGCAGGGAGACTGCTTCCCCCACTCTCTCTCTCTGCCTGCCTCTGCCTACTTGTGGTCTCTCTCTCTCTCTTTCTCTCTCTCTCTGTCAAATAAATAAATAAAATCTTAAAAAAAAAAATAGGAGAGAAAAAAATTGTTTTTCCTCTACTCTTTCAAACTCCCAGCTGGGGCCCCTGTAACTGAAGGCAAATTAGTAAGAGAAGCAAACAGAAGTTTATTAACATATGTACGTCATGTATATATGGGAGATAGCCTGGAAAAACTGAGTAACTCACAGAGAGGGCTTAGAAGTCAGGCTTAAATACCATCTACAGGCAAGGACGAAAGAGAGAAGAGAAAAAAGAGAGAGAGAGAAGCGTGTGAGGGAAGCTAGTTATGGGGAAATGACCAGGAAAAGTACAGTGAACAAGAGAAAGGTTTGTTATGCAGATTTAAGCCAATGCCTTCTCCATCAATAAGGACATAGAAGTGCCAATCCAAGCTACCAGAAAGACTCAAATAACCTATATAGAAAGTACAGAATTCCAGCCCTTTCTGCTCGTTTGCCCTGGGGGAAGCCAGCTGGCATAATTTAAGCAGGCCCATGGAAAGACCCAAGTGGTTAGGAACTGACCACTGCTCTCACCAACAGCCATGAACATCTAGGACCGCCTGCCAACAGCCATGTGAGCGGGCCATCTTGGAAGCAAATCTTCCAGCCTCAGTCAAGTCTTCAGCTGACCACA
The DNA here is from genome assembly GCF_964662115.1 of Mustela nivalis. Lineage (NCBI taxonomy): Eukaryota > Metazoa > Chordata > Mammalia > Carnivora > Mustelidae > Mustela > Mustela nivalis. Next base: position 121,118,366 of record NC_139040.1, on the reverse strand, counting down.
GCCCCAGCTGACAGCGTGGCCACAACCTCATGAGAGAGGCTGAGCCAGAACCACCAGCCGAACTACTCTTAGATTACTGACCTTCAGAAACCAGATGAGAATAGCTTTTTGTTGTTTTAAGTGACTAAATTGGGGGGTACTTTGTTACATAGCAATAAATAACTAACACAGATTCTCCAAATACAATTCTGAATAAGTCATTCTGAATTCTGAGATTCTATCTCACTTCCACACACATATACACACACACACAAAAGCCTTGAATAAAATTCTCTCGTCATGGTATGGGATGAAACCAGGATTGAGATCTCCAAAATCTATTATAGCACAAGTACATTCCTTGCATTTATTCCCACATTCATTCACTCAACAAATATCATCAAGCACTCACTATGTCCCAGGCAATGTTCTAGATCCTGAGGATAAAGCAACAAGCAGGACAGACAAAAATCTCTGCCGTCATAGTACTTACATACTTAGTGAAGGAGAAACAATATATAGAATGTTAGGAAGTACTAAAAGCTAATGAGGTAAAACAAAGCAGATGAATCAAACTGCTTAGTTTGATGAATCAAATCACTTAGAGATAAATCAAACTTCACTTCTGGCTCTTAAAATAGTTCAGGACAGTTTCCCTCCATGTGGTGATTCAGAGACAGACTGCTTTCATCTTCTGGCTCTATCTTCGCAGAGTCTCAGAGTCCTTTGAAGATGACGAGCAGATGAAGAAAGTGTGGGATGAGAAGGTACACCTGCTTCTCAGTCACCTCCAACCAGGAGTGACACACATCCTTTCTACTCATAAACCATAATGTTACATGGCCCCACCAAGATGCAAAGCAATCTGGGAAACGTAACCCCAACAATAGCTCTATCCGCAAAGAGCCAAATCTCTAGCACATTTTCTCTGTTACAGCTTCATTGATCTAGTCCAGCCTTGCCTGTTCTGCCTGCCAGGGCAGACTTAAGCTCAGGCACACTTATGCCATGGCGGAACAGTGTCTCCCACCTTTATACCTAAAATCCCATCACAGGAGGGCCTGACTGGCTCAGCTGGAGGAGAATTCGACTCTTGATCATGGGGCTCACGAGTCCAAGCCCTACGCTGGGGGTGGAGATTACCAGATTACTCAATAAATAAATAAATAAATAAACTTAAAAAGTAAATGAATAAGTAAAAAATAAAATCCCATCCCAAGAATTTAACCTTTATCTGAGTCATCTCCCTATTTAACAGCTTGCCAAAAATGCAGTCACTTATAGTGGTGGCATATGGAGTTCTCCCTCAATCCTTAGAGAAGCTTACCAGATTTTCTTCTTCTTTCCCTGAGATAAGAAAAACCAGTTTAGCTGGTAACTCCATGAGTCCTAATGAGAGAATAAAAGGGAGGCAAAGTAGGCATATGCTAATAACACTCAGAGCTTTGCCAATAGTAAGTGCTTGGATTCTCCATCACAAACTTTCAATTACTCCAGGCATCATCTTAAGTGCTCATCCAGGGCCACTCTCCCAAGTCAAGGGAACACTTCACAAATGCAGATGAGCTGCACAAAGTCCTTCTCAAAGAGGAAAGAATGGCCCAACTTAATTGCACAAGTAGCTAATGTCAGAAGTAGTAAGTGCAGTGAGAGCAGTTCATCAAAGCAAGTCGGGAAAGACGAGTCTGTCTATTTATTTATTTATTTATAAAGATTTTATTCGTTTATTTGACAGAGATCACAAATAGGCAGAGAGACAGGCAGAGAGAGAGGAGGAAGCAGGTCTCCGGCTGAGCAGAGAACCCGATGCGGGGCTCGATCCCACGACCCCGGATCATGACCGGAGCCGAAGGCAGAGGCCCCAACCCACTGAGCCACCCAGGCGCCCCAAGACGAGTCTATTTAAAAGCTAAATGGAGTCCTGAAAGGCAGACCCTGAAAAGAGTGATTTTTGAGGCTGATTTTATTTTAGTGCAAAAGATCTACTTTCTTCTTTCTTATTTTATACAAATTGCATTACATCAGTCCCTTGGGAAATACAGGTGTAAACTCCATTTCCACTTCCTAGGACTGAAAATGACTTCAGAGGAGCTAAATAGGAATTTTAAAACATTGTTTAAACATTCATATGTTCTGGAGGCAACAGATGCAAATGCTGAGACGCACTGCCTTGGCTGACAGTTTCAGAGTCTCTAACATCAACCTGTAACCTTCTATGCTAAAGAAATTGGTTCACCCAAAACAATTTACCAACTTCCTCTTGGAAAGGCAAAATCTCAGCATATTTCTATAAAAGTGAATTAATTTGTTAGCCCACAAGAATTAAAAAAAAAAAAAAAAGAAAGAAAACCACCCTGGGTTTTTATTAGCAATCTCATCTGTTCCAGTTCTCTTTGAAACCGAATGTGTAAAATGCCACTACAAAGACAGAATGTTGCAGTCATTTTAATCCAGGAGACACTAATATACATGCTGGTCTTGGTGTTTCTGTCTATGACATTAGAGTCAGACACTGTGTGAGGACATTACTCTCATTCTAACGATGCTTCTTAAAGCCATGTGAAGGCTACTCATTGGAAACCAGCAGAAAGGAGCAGAATTTAGCACTGGGCATGTATCACTTTGGCATGAGGATTATTTTGACCTAAAAGCAATCAAAACCCAGCAAATTCAGGAAAAACTCTATCTCTTGCTCAATTGCCATCAGAAATGGGGTCTGTGCGCCGAAGAGAGCCATTACCGGAGATATCTTTTTACCTAAAAAATTTATCTCGGTAACGAGACACCTTTGCTTTCCAAACTCCTCCTTTCCCTTCCTGCAAATGGCCTTTCTCCCTTTTGGATCCCCACAGCCCTACTCAGCTTCTTAGCTCAAGATGTCATAAAAGCCTCAATTCCCTGACTGCCCTTGGGTCTCATTTTTTTGTGGAGCTTCCTTATGTACAAATTTAAATCTGGTTTTCTCCTGTGACTATGCCTTGTATCAATTTAATTACTAAAACAGCCAAAGAATCCAGAACGGAAGAAGGTAAAATTTGTCCACCCCTACGCCTATTTGCAATTTGGCCAGGACTGTGTTTAGCATTGACAAAGTTTTCGAGAAAGGAGTATCTCTAAAGAACGAGGCTGCTTTTCTTTAGGTGGCTCAATATACCTTTGAAGATATATTAGTTTTCTAGGGTTGCAGTACCACAAACTTGGTGGCTTTAAACAAAAGAAATGTATTCTCTTCCAGTTCCGGAGACTAGAAGTCCAACATCAAGATGTTGGCAGAGCCACACTCCCTCCAAAGTCTATAGAGAATCCTTCTTTCCTCTTCCAGTTTGGGGGAGTCCCAGGAGTTCTGTGGCTTAGGGAAGCATCATTCTGGTTTCTGCCTCCATCTTCACATGACTGTCTTCTCTCTATATCTCGTCTATCTTCACTTGGTGTTTTCCTCTTCTTAAAAAGACACCAGTCTTGTTGGATGAGGGTCTGCCCTAATGATCTCGTCTTAACTCTATTACATTTGTAAAGGCCCTATATCCACACATTCCAGACTCTACTTCTCACATTCACAGGTACCAGGGGTTAGGACTTCAATCTACCTTTTGGGAGGGACACAATTCAACTCATAATAGAAAGTAACCTGGAGAAGGGATTCAAAGCAATGTTCCAAAGATCATAAAGCCCTCAAAGCTACTACAAGGACTTTGCAAAGTATCATTTGCAGAGCCTGAAAGCAAGAATATAAATGAAGGTTCACATTCCATAAAGTTTAACGATACAGAACTTACAAACAAAGCTGCAGCAACAGCCCGGCCCATCTTCCCATCCAACACCACAACAGCTTGGGGGCCACTATTCCCTCAGATAGGCTAAAGTTGCTGAGGCTTCCTCCAGTAGCCAGCCCTGCTGTGTGTCTAAATGACGGAATGGTTCTCATGGGCAGAGTGAAAGCCAGACCCAGGTGTGACTGGATCTACCCCAAATCAACCAGGTCAAGCTCCCGAAGAAGCCAGGGAGGGCACTTTATCAACTCAAGTTTTTCAGGCAGTTCTAAGAACTTCCCAAGACTATACCAGCTGAGGAGAAGGGAAGGAGGGAACCCAGTTATCTGGTAACCCCATTTGCCTAATCACCCACTTTGGAGTGATTTAGGAAGGCCAGCTTTAAACAAAAGCAGTCACACTCTGGTTTCCTGGGGCAGAAGCAGTGCTCCCCCACCCCCAACTCCCCACTCCCCACCCCCACACACATTTATATATATTCTTAGCCTATCACCATCTTCTCTGATCAAAGTGGTAAGATGGGGGTGAGGGGGTTGTTTTCTGGTCTGGAGGGCCTGGGTCAGCTGGTACATGTCTTTCCAGTAATTCCCCAGTAACTTAATTCAGTTGTCACACTTTTTTTTAAGTGATTTTTGTAAGGACCTATTTAGAAACTGTCACTGCTCCCCTTCCCCCAGGGGATTTACTTGGAGACAAGTCCCGGAAACCAGCTCCAGGTAACAAAGGCCAGATACAAAGGTGGGTCAGGCCAGGTGGAGACATCCGATGGGGGGGGGGGGGGTGCATACTGTCTCCCTGGTTACCAAGGAGTATGGGCCCTGCCCTTTGGGAGCCTTTTGGGCACCAATCCCAATCAAGATGTAATAGGCTGGTTCAAATGTCTACTAGGGTCAATTGTAACTCAACTGGTCACCTAGCATCACTGTGGAGTTTCCTGTGTGTGTTACAATCTCATTGGCCACCTGTGCGTGGCCAGGCCCAACTGCATGGCCTTTGCCCTTAAAAGCTAGTCTGGAAGAGAAGGGTCACCCTCTCTTGTAAGAGGTGCGTCCCCAAATGTTTGGTTAGATTCTTGATGCTTGGTGTGAAATAAAGCTTTGCTTAACCTTCTCTTTGTATCAGTCTCGCTCCTTTAATCACGGACCCATTATTGGGGCATAACAATTTTAAAACTTTAAAAATTCACAAAACTTTTTAAACTTTAAAATTTTATGAGTTAAAAAAAAATTCCCTGGGGTGCCTGGGTGGCTCAATGGGCTAAAGCCTCTGCCTTCGGCTCAGGTCATGATCCCAGGGTCCTGGGATCCAGCCCCACAGCAGGCTATCTCTCTGCCTGCCTCTCTGCCTACTTGTGACCTGTCAAATAAATAAACAAAATCTTAAAAAAAAAAAAAAAAATTCCCAAAGTCGTTACCATTTATTGCTTCTTCTTCTTTTTTTTTTTTTAATTTTTTTTATTTTGTCAGGGAGAGAGAGTAACACAAACAGCGGGAGCAGCAGGCAGAGGGAGAAGCAGGCTCCCTGGTGAGGAAGGACCCTGGGGTAATGATCTGAGCAGAAAGCAGCCATTTAACTGACTGAGCCACCCAAGCATCCCCTTTTATTGCTTCTGTTGTGCTGGGATCCTCTAAGGTTAAGGTCCCAGGGCAGGAGCCCCCATGCCCTGGTCTAAGCACTGATGCTGGGTTGTGATGGATTTGTTTAAAAGAATCCCCATTGCGTTATAAATCCCGGAGGGAGATACAATTCCTGCCACAGCCCCCACTTTGGGGAAAAGGCAGCCCATACTCATCTCACCACTAGGGGGTGAGGTTGTTTCTGAAGCAAATCTGATCCCACTGACTGAACAACCCTCCACTGGCCAGTACACCAGGCTATTCAGAGTCCCTACAAGCAAGACACCTGTTCCACTTGATTCCTGGGCAGAGAAAATGAGTTGAAACACTTCAGTGGAGGCAGGAATGATTAGAGAGCCCACACAAAAAAGGTGCGAGCAGTTCTGAGGTCCCAGTATAGGAAAGAAATCCGGCTTAAGGTGAAAAGACCAGGTTGAGCCATATCCCACCTCTTCCCTTGGCTTAGCCACAGGAACTGGCCAAGGCATTTTAAACTCTCTGAGCCTCATGGGGCACCAGGGCAGGCGACTCTTGGTTCAGCTCCAGTCATTATCTCAGGGATCAAGCCCTGTGTCAGGCTCTACACTCAAAAGAGAGCCTAGTTGTGGATTCTCTCTCCCTCTCCCTCTGCCCCACTGCCTGCTCTCTCTCTCTCCCTCAAATGAATACGTAAAGCTTTATTATGAAAAAATAAATAAACTCTCTGAGCCTCGATTTCTTCTTCTGTAAAATGGGAATAATAAATCACAGTATCTATGCAGCGTACTTATACAGGGCTGCTCTCAGGATCAGATGTGCAAGTGTAAACTAGAAAAGCTAGGTTTATTAGAAACTATTGCTCCTGCTTGTATACCATCCTCTGAGATTGCTGAGTAACGACATTTCATAGCTGCCATGAAAGAGATATAACTTCCTCCAAAGAGTTAAAGTTTCAGAATGGCTCACCCTCTGAGCTTATTAAACTCAAACTTATACGACAATAATATTATTCTAATAATACAAGCAATTATTTAATATTTTATATAATACTGAAATATCATAATAAAACAAGGGCAGATTTTTACATTCAGCATAGTGGGTAATGATTTATGTAACATAAAGGGAAAAGTGCTGTGAAACTTTCCAAAATAAATGTAATACCTCTTCTATGTTCATGTCTACAGTTCAACCATCAGACAGAGTTTTTCTTTGGATTCAGCATTGCCTCTCTTCCTATGTTCCACTTTAAAAGCCAATAACCTTGAAAAGAATAATACATAAATTTACTAACATGTCAATACAAAGGTGGTTATCAGACACTATACTTTCTTGACAGGATATGACAAGCCTAAAAGGCCTCTGAGCCCGAGAAAGAAGGGTGGAGATGGAGAAGAAATGAGTTCAGAAACAGAAAGCAGGATGGTGGAACTGGTTAAAAGATAAACCAAAGGCAAACTGAAAGTCCCTCCCAAGATAATTCCTACCAACCTCAGATTTCACAACCTCATAACTTGGCCTAGTCTCAGGACAAAAAAAAAAAAAAAAGAAGAAAGAAAGAAAAAAAAGAAATTCCACAGACACATCTCATAGCATACAGATATTAAGATTAAAGGAGAGGGACACCTGGGTGGCTCAGTCAGTTGAGCGTCTGCCTTCGGCTCAGGTCATGATCCCAGGGTCCTGGGATTGAGTGCTGTGTGGGGCTCCCTGCTCAGTGGGGAATTGCTTCTCCCTCTACCTGCCTCTCCCCCCGCTTGTGTACTCTCTCTCTGACAAATAAAATCTTTAAACAAAAAAAAGATTAAAGGAGAAATGCCAAAATGATAAAAATAGGTAACTCCTAAAAGGGAGGCACTACAATGTGAGCATTGTAGACAGGATTTTCAGAGGGCTAATATTTCTCACAAAGAAACTGAGACATCCTCTTGAAAACTTTACCTGAAAGAAAAGTCTTTCCAGTTATAATGAACTTACAAACTAGAAGGACTGAAAAAGTTTTCCAACTTTTTTAGTGAAAACAGATCTGTTTTAAGTGGATGTCCAAGTCCTCCTTCAACTCACATTACTCCAGAACAAGCAGAAAAAAACTAATCTGTGCCTGATAACTTTAAAAAAAAAAAATGAAGAAAATAAAAAAGAAAGAAATGTCAGAGTAGCTTGCCAAGAGTCCTTTACAGGTAGTTCTTCTTAGAGATGGCAAACAGGAAGACAGACACTGGCTCAGACCAGCCACAAATGAAACTCCTACTCCTTCTGAAAGGTATGTATCACCTGTGGCACACTCAGCCACATAATCAATCTGAGGTAGACTGACTGTACCAATTCTCCACCTGTCCCTTTTCCAAGACTTCTGCCATGTGATTCTGTAGTTCATCTCACTGAAGACACAGAACCTATTTCTTCACCCTTTCAGTCTTCAAACCTAATCTTCAAACCCACCCATGGGTTTCGCCCAAGAGATGAGGCCTAGACCAAAGAGGCCTTGCAAGTTCCCACTTGCTCTCTCATATACCTCTGAAACTGTCCTGAGAACATACCCAGAATAGCCTGCTGGAGGGTGAAAGTCGTGGAACAGCCATAATCAATGTGGCTGAAGTCAGCCTTAATCACCCAATAGCCAACTGACCCCCAGATAAAAGTGCAAGCCCACCAAAGACTCTCACACACATGAGTGAATCAAGCCATGATCAGCCAAAACCAACCTTTAGGAACCTACAGTCAGCCAAGTCCCAGACGTGAGTGAGCCCAGCCCAGAGCAGCACAGCCACCTACCTAACCACCCCAGATGTGTGAGCAATAGATCTTACTGTTGATTTAGACTAAGGGTTTGTGCTTGTTCATAAAGCAGCTTTACCGGGGCAATGGATAATTGGTACAGGGTCCTAGCTTCTAGGCTCCATCTTGTTTTGGAGCATCCAGAAAATCAAAGCCACCGTTATCATACCTGACTACTCAATGGTTTTATGGGAGAGGCAACCAATTCACTTCTTGTAGCATTTTCCCTTTGTCTCCAAAAGGATGCAAGCACGGGGGTAACTCTGTAGTTATCTCCCTTGGCATCTTTCATCAGTAAACCAGTCCTAACCACATGAATCATGAAGATAATGAAAGAAAGAGGAAAGTATATGCCTATTAAAGATACTTGGTGGAGGGGCACCTGGGTGGCTCAGTGGGTTAAGCCTCTACCTTCGGCTCAGGTCATGATCTCAGGGTCCTGGGATTGAGCCCCGCATCGGGCTCTCTGCTCAGCGGGGAGCCTGCTTCCCTTCCTCTCTCTCTGCCTGCCTCTCTGCATACTTGTGATCTCTGTCAAATAAATAAATAAAACTTTGAAAAAAAAAAAAAAGATACTTGGTGGTAGCAGAGGATGGTTTATATAAAAAATTGTAATGAAATATGTACACATGCATGGAAAAGTACCCCAAGGTACCTTACATACTGAGGCTGCCAAAAAGTATTTTCCTAGGATGCTAGGTGAGATTATGGGCTAATGTTCTTTTTCTTGCCCATGGTATCTGACTTCCCTGAACTGAACATGAATTTGTAGTTTAAAAAGAGAGAAACATAAACCACGAAAGAAACAATAAAACTTCCGAAGAAAAAAAGAGCAAATATTTAAGTTTATTTTCAGGGCTTGAGCAGGTTATTATCATTTGTAGTTTATTTTGAGTCAATTATGCAGAACTGTTGAATGAAAATTAATTAGCTAAAATTTCTAAAGCAAAAATCAGGAGAAAATTTTGAAAAACAAACATAAACCCTTGAAGGCATATAAATAATTGCCAGGTGAACACAAATTTGCAATGTTTTTAAAAAGGACAATGTACAAGCATTTTCTAATAAATTTTTGCCTAGAGCAGAGTCAGCAAATTTCTTCTATAAAGAGCCTGATAGTAAATATATGAGACTTTTCAGGACAGACTGTCTCTGTTACGACTACTCTGCCATTATGGCACAAAAGTGGCCATAGACAATCTGCGAATAAAGGGGCATAAATGTGTTACAATAAAACTTTATTTATAAAATCAAATAGCAGGCCAGATTTGGCCCACACCCGTAGTTTGCTTACCTCTGGCCTAGACAAATTGGTGCCATAGCAACAAGAGCTTAAGATCATACTGACAACTTATGTCATAGTGATGAAATGTTCTCTGCTCCTGACAGTCCTTTGTCATACTTTTGCCTGATGTCAAATCCTTTTCCTTATTTATGTCTCAGTTTCCTCTTCAAGAAACCTGAGACTGCTTACCTTAGAAGTATGTTCTAATCACCTATTTATTTGTACTTCTCCTCCATGAGGGCAAAAACACCTAAAGGCAAGATTATATACTAATCACTTTTATATCCTCAGAGCCTGGAAGAGAACCTGAACTGTAACAGATTCTCAATAAATGAATGTGAAGTGAGTGATTCAGTGAAACACAATTGTATCAAAAGAAATGAGAAGACAAGACACAGACTGGGAGAAAATATTTGCAAATGACATCTCTGAGAAAGGACTATTAACTAGAACACACAAAGAACTCTTAAAACCCAACAATAAGAAAATGAACAACCCAATTTAAAAAATGGGCAACAAATCTACACAAACACCTCACCAAAGAAGACTACAGGGTGCCTGGGTGGCTCAGTCATTCAGTGTCTGCCTTCAGCTTAGGGATCAGAATCCCAGGTTGGGCTCCCTGCTCAGTGGGGAGTCTGTTTCTCCCTCTCCCTCTGCCCCTCCCTCCTACTTGTGAGCTCATGCTCTCTCTCTCTCTTTCTCAAATAAATAAATAAAACCTTAAAAAGAAGAAGAAGAAGAAAAAGACGACTACAGAGGCAAATAAGCATATGAAAAGATGCTCAACATCTTATGTCATCAGGGAGACAACAACAGTGAGATACCACTACACTAACTATTAGAACAGCCAAAATCAAAAACACTGACAACACCAGATGCTGGTGAGAATGCAGAGCAACAGGAACTCTCTTTCTCTGCTGGGGATATTGCAAAATGGTACAGCCACCCTGAAAGACAGTTTGGCAGTTTCATACAAAACTAAACATACTCTTTTTTTTTTTTTAAGATTTTATCTATTTATTTGACAGAGAGAGATACAGAGAGAGAGGGAACACAAGCAGGGGGAGTGGAAGAGAGAGAAGCAGGCTTCTTGGTCACCAGGAAGCCCGATGCAGGGCTAGATACCAGGACCCTGGGATCATGACCTGTGCCAAAGGCAGACTGAGCCACCTAGTGCCCCTAAACGTACTCTTTTTATACAATCCAGCAACTGTGCTCCTTAGTATTTACTCCAAGTATCCGAAAATTTATGTCTACACAAAAACCTACATACAGGTTGTTTATAGCAGCTTTATTTATCATTGCCAAAACATGGAAGCAACCAAGATGTCTTTCAGTAGGTGAATGAATAAACTGTCATATACCCAGACAAAGGAATATTACTTTGTGCTTTAAAAAAAAAAATTGATCTATCAAGGTATGAAAAGACATGAAAGAAACTTAAATGCACACTACTAAGTGAAGGAAGCCATTCTGAAAAGACAACATACTGTATTATGCCAACTATATGACATTCTGAAAAAGGCAGAACTATGGAGACAGTAAAAAGATCAGTGGTTATCAGGAGTTAGAGACAAGGGGGAGGGATGAATAGGGGGAGCACAGAAGGTCTTTAGGACAGTAAAAATACTCTATATCATATTATAATAATAGATACATGTCATTACACATTTCTCAAAATCCACAGAATATACAACACCAGGAGTGAATCCTAATGTAAACTATAGACTTCGGGTGATAATGATGTGTCAAAGCAGGTTCACGTATTATAATAAATACTCTGGTAGGGAATGCTGACGGTGGAAGAAGATGGGCATGTGTGGGGCAGGGGGGTATGGGAAATCTCTGTATTTTCTGCTGAATTTTGCTATAAACCTAAAAGTGCTCTAAAACATAAAGTCGAGGCTAAAACACAAATATATCCTCACATCATTATTCCAAATGCTCACTCAGCCTTTTTCTATGGCCTTTAGGAGACATTAAAAGTTAATTACCCCATGAGGCAATGATTTCTTAGATCTGACACCAAAAGCACAAGTGGCAAAAGAAAAAATAGATAAACAGGACTTTATCAAAATTAAAACTTTGTGCTGCAAATGTTATCATCAAGAAAGTAAAAAGACAACCCATAAAATGGGAGATTATTTTTTATAAATCATGTATCTAATAAGGGACTGGCATCTAGAATAGGTGAAGAACTCTTACAATGCAATAATCAAAAGACAAATGCACCAATTTTTAAATGGGTAAAGGATTTAAATAGACATTTCTCCAAAGATGTACATTCTTAGTATAATAATAATGATGATTATAATTCATTATATGTTTAAAAAGCATTAAAATCATCCAAATAATTAAATAAATATGGAGAAAGGCTGATAATAAAACACAATATTGGGGCACCTGGGTGGCTCAGTGGGTTAAGCCTCTGCCTCCCCCTCAGGTCACAATCTCAGGGTCCTGGGATCGAGCCCCACATCAGGCTCTCTACTCAGCAGGGAGCCTGCTTCCCCCTCTCTCTCTATGCCTGCCTCTTTGTCCACTTGTGATCTCTGCCAAATAAATAAATAAAATCTTTTAAAAAAACAAAAACAACAATAACAAAACATACTATTAAGAGAGAGTGCACTAAGTAGATACATTTAGGAAAAACCTCATAATCTTTTATCCCCACCACAGTACAATTTTTTTCTTTTACTTGTTTATTTTTAATTCTAGTATAATTAATATGCAGCGTTATATTAGTATCAGGTGTACAAAACAGTGTTTTAACAATTCTATACATTACTCAGTGCTGATCACAATATGTGTACCCTTAATCTCTTCACCCATTTTTTTTTGAAGATTTTATTTATTTATTTGACAGAGAGATAGAGAGAGCACAAGTAGGCAGAGCGGCAGGCAGAGGAAGAAGGAGAAGCAGGCTCTCCACTGAGCAGAGAGGCTGATGCGGAACTCGATCCCGGGACCCTGAGACCATTACCTGAGCTGAAGGCAGAGGCTTAAGCCACTGAGCCACCCAGGTGACCCCCCTTTAAAAAATTTTTTTAATTTTTTATTAACATATAATGTATCATTAGCCCCAGGGGTATAGGTCTGTGAATCACCAGAAGAACCTGCTTTTTTGTTGTCTTTTTCTTTGTTTCCTGAATGCCACATATGAGTAAAATCTGGTATTTGTCTTTCTCTGACTTATTTCACTTATCATTATACTCTCTAGATCCATCCATGTGATTGCAAACAGCAAGGTTCCTTTCTTTTTTACGGCTGAGTAATATTCCATCATATGTGTGTGTATATGTGTATATGTGTGTACATACATATATGTATACAAATATACATGTGTGTGTCTGTGTATATATGTATGTGCATATATGTATACATGTGTGTATACACACATATATAGTCATCCCGCTTCTTCTTTATCCATTCATCTATGGATGGACACTTGGGCTGCTTCTATATTTCGGCTATTGTAAATAAGGCTGCAATCAACATGCAAGTACATGTATATTTCTTAATTAGGGTTTTCATATTCTTTGGGTAAGTATCCAGTAGTGGAATTACTGGATCATGTCATAATTCCATTTTTAGTTTTCGGGGGAATCTCCATATTGTTTTTCCACAATGGCTGAACCAGTCCGCATTCCCATACCAACTATGCACAAAGGTTCCTTTTTCTCCACATCCTCACCAACACTTGTTTGTTGTAATGTACAATTTTAATAGTGACTATATATAATATAGTATATATTATATAATATATATTATATATATTATATAGTATATAGTATATAGACTATATATATAATAGTGACTATATATGATTTTATTTATTTATTTGACAGACAGAGATCACAAGTAGGCAGAGAGGCAGGCAAATAGAGAGGGAGAAGCAGGCTTCCTGCTGAGCAGAGAGCCCTGTAGGGGCCTAGTTAGTCACAGCGACTCCATCTTGGTTAAACAGCCATTTTGTTGTTTATGCAGTAAAACTTAAAATAGGCTAGTTCAAACAGCTACTATAGGGTAAATTGTAATTCAATTGGCCACGTGCGTGTGACCTAACATGATTATGCAACTTTCTCTCTGTGTTACAATCTCATTGGCCAGGCTCAACCACATGGCCTTTGCTCTATAAAAGCTAGTCTGTGAGGCTGGGAGTGGTCGCTCTCTCTGTAAGAGACAGCCCTGGCCCGTCTGTTTGATTCTCTGTGCTGGCGCGAAATAAAGCTTTGCTTGACCTTCACTTTGCATCAGTCTCGCTCTTTTGATCATGGACCCCATCAAGCCCAATGCAGGACTCGATCCCAGGACCCTGAGATCATGACCTGAGCCAAAGGCAGAAGTTTAACCCACTGAGCCACCAGGCATCCCCAATTCTAATTTCTGCAAAATTTTTCAGTGTGTACTCAGCCATAACATTAAGCAAAATAAGCTGTAAGAATTGTATTCAATTTTTTGTTATTAAAGAACCCCAAACCACTGCAGATATGAAAACATAGTGGGGAACTTCTAGGCCAATTTCTGCATGAAAGCTTGATGCTACAGAGGTAAGTGGAAAAGGAAAGCCTCCAATCCTTCGGACTGTGTCAAAAACACAAACACTCGTCCTCAATTTTGACAACCCTGGGCTAGAGAAACTGAAATGAATCCTGGCTGCATCAAAAGGGGAGTCTTGGGTTAAGAGCTGGGCAAGACCCAGACCTGTCTCTTCCTGCCGTCACACCACCAACAACAAACCTATGGGAACTGCCTTGATCTAAGCCAGAGTAGGAAAGGGAACATGTGCCAAATATTAAGTAAAGTTTGGAGAAATCAACTCTGAAGAGCAGTCATATACTTAGAATTTTTTTTGTAAGATTTTATTCATTTATTTGACAGACAGAGATCACAAATAGGCAGAGAGGCAGACAGAGAAAGAGGAGGAAGCAGGCTCCCTGCTGAGCAGAGAGCCCAACTCAGGGCTCAATCCCAGGACCCTGGGATCATGACCCGAGCCGAAGGCTGAGGCTTTAACCCACTGAGCCACCCAGGTGCCCCCATATACTTAGAATTTTGAATACTTTAAAAATACTTAGAAGTTGGGGCGCCTGGGTGGCTCAGCGGGTTAAAGCCTCTGCCTTCAGCCCGGGTCATGATCCCAGGGTCCTGGGATCGAGCCCCGCATCGGGCTCTCTGCTCAGTGCAGGGCCGGCTTCTCTCTCTCTCTCTCTCTCTGCCTGCCTCTCTGCCTACTTGTGTTCTCTGTCAAATAAATAAATAAAATCTTAAAAAAAAAATACTTAGAAGTTATCATTGTTATGTCTTGGGGGGGCATTTTAATCCTTTTTGGTCTAGGACAGAGATGTCTAAATTGATAATAAAAATAAACTGTATTTTTATGTTTTGAAATGTTACATCTTTTTTTAAGTATTAAAAATGACAATGTCAACTTTCCTTACCCACTTCACTGGTTATGAGTTCTATTTAAAGAAAACCTCAGGGACGCCTTGGTGGCTTAGTCGTTTGAGCCACAACCTTTGGCTCAGGTCATGATCCCGGGGTCCTGGGATCGAGTTCTGCACTGGGCTCCTTGCTCGGCGGGGAGCCTGCTTCTCTCTCCGCCTCTGCCTGCTTGTGCGCGCTCACGCTCTCTCTCTTTCTGACAGATAAATAAATAAATAAAATCGTTAAAAAAAAAAAAAAAAGGAAAGAAAGAAAGAAGAAAACCTCAGGTCCAAAATAGCATCGAGTAGGACAAGTCACCAAACCAGGGCCTAATACCATACCCTAATTGCATTTTCAACCTCCTACAGAAATGTAGTCTTAACTGGTCAGGAATCTTCTGCTAAACACCAATGAGGTAATCTGTCACATGGTCCTCTCTATCCCTAAAAGGAAGATGAGGTAATCTACTTCCTAAGACCCCACTGTGGCCAAATGATGGTGACCTCACCTGAAATAATTCATTTTTTTGTGTTTATGACTTCCCTGTCTTACCTTTAAAAACCTTTCCCTTTCTATAGCCCTTTGGAGCTCCCCTCTACTTGCTAGAAGGGATGCTGCCCGATTCATGAATTATTTAATAAAGCCAATTAGATCTTCAAATTTTCTCAGTTGAATTTTGTTTTTTAACAGTTCCATTTCCCAACAGACATCCACTAATTAATTTTTGTCAATCTTCATAGCAAAGTAAACAGACACAGAATTGCAAAAAGAGCTCTCCATTAGTTTTTCAAAGTCTGTCTCCAGAGTCTTTTTATTTAAACAGAAAAAGAATGCATTCCCTTTAAATGAAATAGCACTTTGATTAATCAAAAATAGGGGATGAAAACATTATACTGGGTCCAGTCAACCAACAACCAGGCTTTGTTTCCATCTAATTAAAAAGTAAAAGAGAACCTGGTTTCCATTCCATTATAATTGCGTTCCTTTCAACAACAGTGTGATAAGCTGAGGAATCATAACAAAATGTAATTACTCAATTCTAATATTTTCAACATTCCAATTGTGTTTGATTCTATTCTAGACACTTCTTAAAGTTCTTGCATTACCCTCAACATTCTACCTTCAACAATCTTCCTTATTATCAGGAACTTCATAATTCCTAAAGCATTGGTTTCTGGCTTTAAGCATTTCACAAAAATTTTGCTCATATTAACTAGAAAAGAGAAAGTGATTCTATAACAAAAGAATATACAAAGATGCTTTGAGAAAAAAATTGTCAAAGACTTAGAAATGGGTAAAAGATTACAGAGTGTCCTTTCAGTGGAATGTTCGGCATTTTCCAGACAACCCTCCCAAGATGATTTAATTCTATAGGGGTGTGCAACTTTGATCGACTATGTTCCATTGATTAGGCTATCTTACAACTTTATTTTTTTACAACTTTTGAAAAAATATTTTATTTGAGAGAGAGAGGGAGGGAGAAAGCAAGCACAAGCAGTGGGGGCGGGGGCGGGGTGGAGAGGGAGAAACAGACTCCCCACTGAGCAGGGAGCCCAACATGGGACATAGGACATGGGACACAGGACTTGATCCCAGGACCCTGGGATAGCAACCTGAGCCAAAGGCCTATGCTTAACTGACAAAGCCATCCAGGCACCCTATTTTACAACTTCCTAAGGTTAGAAGTTAAGTTACAGAAAACTGACAGTAATGCAAAAATCATTGCCATTGATTGAAACGTAAACTAAGGGGTACCTGGGTGGCTCAGTCATAAAGTGTCTGCCTTTAGCTCAGGTCATGATCCCAGAGTCCTGGGATGGAGCCCTGCATCAGGCTCCCTGCTTGGCCAGGAGTCTGCGCTTTCTGTGTCTCTCTGTCTCTCTCTCAAATAAATAAATAAAATCTTAAAAAAAATAAATAAAGATTTTCAAAAAAATTTTTTAATGAAGTGTAAATTAATTTTGTCTGGTAGAATAAATTTCTGTGCTGTAGAAAGAATGACCTCAAATGTTAGTTTTATAGGACATACAAGACAGCACAGTCATACACACACATACATCACATATATGTCATAATGTATATAAATATAATTATAGATATATCACAAGCCACGTGTGTAATCTTACATTTTCTAGAAGCATGTTAAAAAAGGTAAAAAGAGATGAAATTCACTTTAATAATATATTTTATTTAATTCAGTATGTTCAAAATATTGTCATTTCAATACATAATCAACTTTTAAAATACAAGGTATTTTTTATTTTTTTGTATGCTAAATCTTCAAAATTCAGTATGTATTTTACATTTACAGCACATCTCAATTCATTTTAGCCATAATTCAGGTGCTCAATAGCCACATACGTGGTTGGTTACTGGTTACCATACTGGATGGTGGAACTATAGTTTTTCTTTGTTTGCATAGGTCTGGATAGTTCAACCATTACATCTTCTCATGCAACCATTTGCTAAAAACAGTTTTGATGTTAACTCTAGATATTTCTTCCTCACCTACCATATGCCTGGCTGTTCACTACTTACTAAGACAGGTATAAAAACTGTGTAATGAATGTCTCCTGCCATCAAAGAGTAAGGTGAGATAAGACATATAATCATTAAAAATTTAGAAAACAAGACATCAAATAAATGAATTCCTGAATTTAGTGAATAACAGATAAACAACAACAAAAAAATCAATACAGATATGCATAGTCAAGGAGGAGGAGACTTGGAAAGGGAGAAAGGAGCCACAGATATGCAAAGCTTAATAATAAACAGGATGAGGAAGGAAAGGTGTAAGTTAGCGTTTGGACAAAACAAGAAGTTACTGGCCTGATTTCATCAAAGTATTTGGTTCAGATCATGGTTTTTGTACTATGTGGTTGCTCTTTGGTAAATAAATTAAAATAGCTTTAGAATGAAAACAGATCTTGTATGTTATATATTGTGTGATCTCAACCCCGCCCTAAAAATGTATTTTAAAAGACAGGAAGAAAACATTCAAAAATGGTCCCTAGATAACTGGATTGATTATGGTGGGGCAGAGGATAATCCTGCTTCTTTTATTATACCTTTTTTTTTCAATAATCATGTAATATTTTTATAATTAGAAAAAATATACTGTTTATAATATGTAAAGAAATTGCACTTATCTGATGGCTTCAGGAATTCGTTTTTTGTTAAATTTCTTTTAAAGATTTATTTTTTCTTTTTTTGTTTTTTTTTAACTTTTTATTTATTTATTCATGAGAAACATTAAACTTGAGAAACAGAAGCAGAGGGAGAAGCAAGTTCCCCATAGAGCAAGAAGCCCAATGTGGGACTTGATCCCAGGATGACCTGAACCGAAGGCAGACGCTTAACTGACCGAGCCACCCAGGCACCCCTAAAGATTTATTTGTTTGAGAAAGAGACAGAAAGGTTTCCAGCAAGTGGGGGGAAGGGCAAAGGGATAGGGAGACAGGCAGACTCCCCAATGAGCCAGGAGCCCAGCATGGGGCTTGATCCCAGGACCTGGGACCATGACTTGACCTGAAATCAAGAGTTAGATGCTTAACCAACTGAGCCACCCAGGCACCCCGATGGCTCCAGAAATTCTGAAACAAGATTGTACAAATAGGTATGTCTAACCATTCCAGTATGTTCTCTTAATGTTTTAAAAACTAGAACAAGAGTCCACGGCTTTTCATAACACATATTATAGAACCACTGGCTATTGGACTGATAAACTATGGAGTAAGCTCTCACCCATTTTCCATGAATTTTGCCTGGCAATTGTGAGAAGAGTCAAGTATTTAGAGGAAGAAGAAGGAAGAAGAAGAGGAGGAGGAGGAAGAGAAGAAGAAGAAGAAGGAGAGTCTCCAAGTATTACTCAAGTTAATCAATGACCATCTAGGGTTGATTTTACTTGTGGAAAAGCAACTTGCTAAAGGTGACTGCCTCATCTATTAAGTAAGGTTCATGGCTAATGGTTTTGACAAGTAAAGCTGTTCAACTGCCCCAGGTGCCTCACTTGATCACTCATCCTCTGCTAGCCATGCAACTGACGGAAATTTTAAACATAGCTTGCATCTTGACCTTTGTCTTTATGATTTAGTTTGTCATATTTTCCAGTTACCTTGACCACATAGCCTTTGAAGAATAATGGGATCCTTTACTTGTGCTTTGCCTACTCTAACTCTAGCACAATCATTAAGCATATCTTATCCTTATTTGCTTTTGATATTTACTAATTACTATTAACCACTGCCCTTTGTCTACTTCATTCTCTCGTTCAGATTCTTTCCACCTAACTCAGCTATTTCTTGTCCTTTCCGCACATTCTTCTGCTTTAGCTCAGTAGTTTCAAGTTGACTTCTTGAAATGAGTCTGGCACAATTTCAAAATGCTAGAACATTTAGATTTATAATGAGATGGCTCTTTAAGTGTGATAACTCCTTATCAATCAGTAAAGTTAGCAATATTTACTGATCGACCACTGTATTTATGGATTTATGGAACTACAGGGATTTTTGAAAGCAAAGGAAAACCTAAAGAAGTCCTGAATAGTTTGCTTATACTCACGGAGTGAAGCAGTGAGGGAAAAAAAAAGTGTGAATTATAGCATACAAATATACATGAGTTCACTACAGTTTATGCATGCTAATGAAAATAGGGGAAACAATATAAATATCCAACAGGGAAATGGTGGAGGTAATTATATATATCTAGACTGAAATACCATGCAATTATTTGAGTACTAATTGTGATATCATTTACTTACCACGAATAGCCTTTTAACATTATTTGCTCTTACATATATGATCTCACTCACTTTCCTATCTCTGGATATTCAATGATCTTTTGTTACCTGGATAAGATACCTTTTCTATCCTCTCCCTGCCCCCAACCAATCTCCATGACTCCAAATCCAAATGCTACGCATTTATCAAGAAACATGTATTTAACAAGCATTTGTTGTGTACCCTGCCAACTGGCGCCTGCTCTCATAGGGCTCATGGTCAAATAATTACACTAGTATATGATTACAAACGGAATGAGTGCTGTGAAATAAAGAAATGGTTATAAAACACAGTAATCTAGGGAAGGCTTCCCTGTGGAAGTGACACCTGAGTTGGGATCCAAAACACAAGTAAGATATATGAAGCACTGGAGGGGTAAGGTGAGGACAATGTGTGCTATGACCCTGTTACAGAAAATGCATCGTATTTTCAGAGAATTGAGAAAAGGTCAGTTCGGCTATGACACAGAGAATGATGAAAAAGTACTCTGAGAAGATGTGGAGCAGTAAGCAAGACTGGAGCTGTGTAAGACTGTGATTTTTAATACAGAACAATGGAAAATCACTGAAGAACTTTAAGGTCAAGAAGTGGAGGGGGCATGTGATCATACTTGCACTTTGAAAAGATGATACTGACTTCAGTGTGGAGACTGGATTGGAAAGAGACCAGGGTGGACACTGGGAGACCAATGAGGAGTCTACCACACTGGTAAAGATAGAACTTTACCTAGAGAGCAGGCTGTGGAAATAGAGAAAAAGGACAGAGATCTGAGAGGTATTTAAAAGATACAGTTACTAGGGCTTGATAATAGACCACAACAAAGAATGAAGGAGGGGCCCCTGGGTGGCTCAGCGGGTTAAGTCTCTGTCTTCGAATCAGATCACCATCTCAGGGTCCTGGGATAGAGCCCCACATCGGGCTCTCTGCTCAGCAGGGAGCCTGCTTCCCCCTCTCTCTCTCTCTGCCTGACTCTCTGCCTACTTGTGATCTCTTTCTCTCTCTGTCAAATAAATAAATAAAATCTTAAAAAAAAAAAAAAAAAAGACTAAAGGAGAGAAGTACCCAGGATGAATCCTGGGTTTCTGGCTTCTGGAATCAAATGAATGGTGGTGGTGGTGTCATTCATTAGAAGATAAGGTTCAAAACCTATGATCATGACTTTGGTTAAGTTTGACCATCCCATCATGGGCCTATAGATAATTACTGAAATAACGGCATAGATGAGAAAACCCAGTAGAAAAGGATCGGGTGATAAGAGAGGAAAAGTCTGAACTGAGCCTTGAAGAACCTCAACACTAGATGGAAGATGCAACCACAGAGTCAGAGAAAGAACAGTCGGAGAGAGGAACAAAACCACCAGAGTGCAGCGCCTCCAAATCAAGAGAAAGTGTGTCAAAAGTCTTCCATAGGGGCACCTGGGTGGCTCAGTTGGTTAGGCGTCCGACTCTTGATTTCAGCTCAGGTCATGAACCTCGGAATCCTGAGATCAAGTCCTGCATTGTGCTCTGCACTCAGCAGGAAGTCTGCTTGAGGAGTCTCCTTCCCTTCTCCCTCTGCTCCTCCCCGGGCACATGCTTGTGCTTTCTCCCTCTTTCTCTCAAATAAATAAATCTTTTTTTTTTTTTTAAAGCCTCCCATAATATTCCCAAACAATGGTGAATGGTCAGCCCAAAAACTTCTAGCTAAGTCTTTTTCATAGCACCTTTTCCTTTTTATTTTACTTCATATTCCTTTTCACATGTATACTATAGCTATTTGTGTACGTATCTTTCTACCACTATTACAGTATAGCATCTTTAAAGGCAGAGACTGCTCCTTGTTTATCTTCGTATCTGTGATAAATTGTGCAGAATAATGAGTATGTGGCACATTCAGTTATTATTTGGTAAATGAATGATGAGATGATAAGCCATTCAAAATTTAGCTGCGAAGTTAAAAAAAAAAAAAAAAAAAACCTGTAGTATTCAGCGATGTTAATGACTCACTCTGAAGTAAAGTCTTAGAGATGCACCATATTGAAAGAATCTAAGATAAGGACATGCAGTATTTTCAACAATAATCATTAATGCCATGGAAGCAAAAAGAAAGCCAAATCTGTAGTCTACCTATAAGTAATATAGCTACAGTCTACAGCATTGTTTGACATACACCTTTCAAAGATTGTTGGGACCAACAATCATTTCCAAGTCTGCAGTGATATATTAATCGCAGGCTGTAGTAGTCATGTGGTCAATTTACGTGACATTTCCTTCATTAAGAAACTTCAAAAGTTGTGGTGGGAAGGCAGAGGAGATTTCAGAAACCGTTTGAGCAGAAAAATTATTCATACCACTAGAAATCTGTGTCGAAAGCATGAATGTCATTAGATTAACTCAACTATCAGAGGTTGTCAACAGGTTTCCATGTGAATAATCCATTTATGTCTCTGCATTTACAGCCCTTTATTCCCACTGCTGGCCTCCCGTAACTCCCTTTCAGAAACAGGGTCCCATCAGTGTGGCCGGAGCATTTATGGAAAGCTTCATGAAATAAGAAGGACCTGAGTGGGCCCTAAAGAACGGGAAAACCTTTGGCAGATACAAGAAGAGTCAAGCACATTAGCGCTAAGCAGTGGAGCTGAGAAACAGTACGAGGCCTGGGAGATGCTGGCCACAGTAACAGACTGAGCTGGGACGAAGTGCAAGGTATGGTCTGGGGAGCCACATTAAAAAGGTTTGTGAATATTTGATACATGAGTTTAAATATTATTCTGCAGCTGGTGGAGCATCCGTGGTGCAATCCACCTCAACTGGATAGGACGGGAGAAGGAAGAGAACAGAGTTGCAGCATCAGACATGGAACTCTTCCCAACTAAACAGGGCCCCTCCTGCTACAGTTGAAAACCACTGCTGTCAGACAGAAACACTCAGATAAAACCCTTAAAGGAGAAGAAAGGCTCTTGACTGGGGTTTAACAGCAGCAAAGTGTTAACTTGTGGTTAAGAAACCAACCCTCTCACTCCCTGGCTTTGTATTCGCCTTTTTGTTATCTCATTGTGATGAGCTCTATACCTTCCCCCACAGTACTTTTCTCCCTCACTCTTTAGCTGAACAACAACTCAGTGAAAATCTTTTTCTTTGTATTTCCATGGCAGAGTGGATACAGACTGAGATTTCCCAGAATTATATTAGAAACCACTAGGAGAAAGAAAACAAAAAGATAAGAATAATGCAAAAAGAGTCAATTTTCCCAAGTACAGATCTGGGGTCCGAAGTTCCCTAAGATAGGTAATGTCATCAAAGCAGTGAGCCTGAGAGGTACCACTGTCAAAGAAGCATCTTCCAACCAGGAACCCCAATCTCTACATAAAGGGATGCAACCACAAGGACCACACAACTCTTACTAAACCCTCTTTCCAGACCCTCTTCCTTTCCAGCTTTCAGGCAACCCCAAATCCCAGGAGCTTTTCCCTATCCTACCTAAGAAGTCACTCTCCTACATGCTGTCTAATCCGACCATTCTGCCACCTTGACTCTATCTCTCTTCCACAAACCATCATACATATCACCTCCTAAAATATCATGAAGTCTGTGCTACTGAAAGACCCCTCCCTCAGAAAGCCCCCTCCCCTAGAAGATAGATAGGATAACTAACAGCTTGTTTGCTTTTCTGTGAACCGCTGGCTTTTAGGCATAAATTAGGTTATTAATTGCTTATTAATTGCTCTTTTGCCCTTCTGTAACTGCTTGGCTTATAGAAATAATAGAAGACGCCATGATGGCATTCCTACCTTCCCCCTTCTTGTTCCCCCTCCCTGCCTCTCTCCTCCCGCGCGGGCCCTCAGAACCAATCAGCTTGTTCCCCCTTCCCGCCTCTCTCTTCACACGCGCGGGTCCTTAGAGCCAATCAGCAAACTCCACGTATGCCTTTTTCAAAAGTTCTGTCAACCAATCAGTTGCGCCCCACCCAAAACTTGTTTGTACCTGTCTATAAAAATCCAGCACCACCCCAGCCGGGTGTGCTCAGCTAGCAGGAGCTGCTGACCACCCGCAGGCGCCTGCGTAACAATAAAGAACCTCTTGCTGATTGCAGCCAGTGGCAGTGTTGGATTCTTGGGTAAGGGGATCCGCGGGTCTTTCACTACAAACAACCATACCACTACACTTCTCTCTCTCTCTCTCTCTCTCAATCTCTCTCTGCACACCCCCCTTTCCCTCCTCAACCTGGGCCTTTTTTGAAAACTCTGCTGCAAGAAAGAAAAGACCAAAGGTGGTGAATGTCATACTTTCACCTGAGAGTCATTGTTTCCACTTCTG
The DNA here is from genome assembly GCF_964662115.1 of Mustela nivalis. Lineage (NCBI taxonomy): Eukaryota > Metazoa > Chordata > Mammalia > Carnivora > Mustelidae > Mustela > Mustela nivalis. Next base: position 121,094,459 of record NC_139040.1, on the reverse strand, counting down.
CATCTGACTCTAAGCTATGTGACCATCAAGCTCTGCCCGCGCTTCAGCACCCAGGAAAAATGCCTATGTTCACAAATCCAACCACATTCTGTTTCAAATATCCCTTATCTGCTGGAGACCTCTGGCCAAGCTCCAGATTCTTGATGGAGGAACACACTTACTCAACATCTGAAGAAAGGCAGTGGTTGACGTGGTCTGAAGCATTGGGGTTTGGAACCAACAGCCAAGAAAAAATTCTTGAGATGTCTTTGGCATAGAAAGCATAGGGACAGGACCCGTGGGCAGAAAGAGCTGCACTGGGGTTGTGAGAAGTGCCTGACTGTATAAGAATTTTTAACCTATGAAGGGGAGACTAATGTTAGGGCTCCAAGAAGCTGAGTCTATAGTTTTCTGGAGATTGCTTTTTTTCTTGTAAATCATTAAAACAGTTGCAAACTGATGGAGACTCAGGTCCCACAGGACTGTGATCTCTATCAGTTCACCGTTTGTTTTTTCCCTTCTTTTGTTCTAGGGCAGCCAGGAATCCCTGAGGAATGTCATGCACATTCCATCTTGGGAGAGGACTTCGGGGGCGTGTCAGCTTGTGCTTTGCCCTCGGCTTGCCTTCTGCTTCCTCATCACTGGTGACTGGCACCCTTGAACACCCAATTAATGATACAGATCACAACCCCCAAACTGAGGTGGGAAACAGAGGCAGAAAAAAAGTTATTAAATTTCCTTACTATCTAGAGTCCACTGACGAGTCCTTGAAACAGGCAGAGGTGACATTCCTCTATGGACTCAACTGCCTCCACATGAACACTTTGCTAAGGGCAAAAGGCAATCCTAGCCTGACTGACCCCCACCCCCAACCAAGATCCTGTAAGTCTACTTTAACATATAAAAATTCCTTTAGGAACTTCCTTTACCTCTAAACCCTCCAAGATATGTGCTGGCAATCATCCCCAAGCATACGGCCCACCGATATATATCTGAAGGGTCTCATGACTAAGGTTTTATTCGACGGTAATAAGTGACCTTTTCCCAACAACAGCTAGCCCCTCAAGGTCCTGGAAACCTTGCTTCAAAAATTCCTTAGAGACTTACGCCATCCCTGACCCCCTCCCAACCTGCAAGTATATAATGGACCACTCCTCACAACCCCAGGGCAGCAGCTCCTTCTGCCCACAGGTCCTGTCCCTGTGCTTTAATAAACCACCATCCTGCACCAAAGATGTCTCAAGAATCCTTTCTTGGTCGTTGGCTCCAGACCTCACCCCACCAAACCTCACCCATATTCTAAAACTTCATCAAACCACCTGCTCTGCCACCCCTGAAATAACTCTCTCAACATATTACACCTGCTCTACTTCCATCATGTATCTGGAAAAGATGTTATCATAGAATTTCACAATAACAATTCCTTTACTTTATTAGAAGACTAAGATTCTGAAAGAAAGCTGAGCAACACTGAGAGGAAGGAGGAGAGAGAAAAACTTATGTAACTGAGTGGCAAAGGTCTGTTTTGAGAAGGACCTGTAAGTTTTTATGAACTTCCTTTCAGTGGATTTTTTTCAGCCAAATATATTAGAAAGTTACAGGTACGACAATGCAACCAGGAACTCTTAGTGTTCACCTAGAAGTGAGCACCAAGCATAATCTCCTACTCAGACTTGCAGCCACGTTGAAAAGGGAAATCAACTCTTGTGGTGGATCATTTCCAAACATGACCACCAGAAACTCCCTCTATCCCTGTACACACATGTCACTCCTCCCATCAGAGGGGGAGCCTATTTTCCCCTGGACTGGTCTTATAACTTGCTTTGGTCAATAAAATGAGACAAGAGTGACATTCTAGTACTCCTAAGAACTAAAAGAACTTTAAGGCCTTAAGAAGACTTGTAGTTTAAAAAAAAAAAAAAAAGACGACGATGACTCATAGTTTTGAGGCATCTGGATGGCACTGTCTGTTAAGCACCCAACTCTTAGTGTCGGCTCAGACTATGATCTCAGGGTCATGAGATTGAGCCCTGCATCTGGCTCTGTGCTCAGTGCGGAATCTGCTTGAAATTCTCTCTCCCTCTCCTTCTGCCCCTCCCTCTTGTGCATGCTCTCTCTCTCTTTCTCTCTCTCACAAAATAAATAAATAAATCTTTTTAAAAAGAGGAATTATAGTTTCTGTTTTTGTGTTTTTGGGAATCAGCTAACTAGTTAAAAAGTTCAGGCTACACCGCTAAATAAGAAGAGAGAGGCCTAACCAGCCCCTAACCATTCCAGCAGAGGCCAGATGTGTATGTGACACCATCTTGGACATTTTAGCCCCAGATGAGCTCCCAGGTGAATACAGCCAACACCACATCTAGCAGAAAAACTACCTAGTGGAGCCCAGCCAACTCACAGAATCCATAAGAAGAAGCTGTTATTGTCTTAAGCCATGAAGTTTTGAGGAAGTTTATTACACCATTATATAGATAACTGAGACTTATTTAAAAACTCAACCCATCTCAGTCAAGGATATTAATAAGTCTGGATCCCAGATAACTTCTTAATTTGCCCAGTTTTTGTTTGAATGGTCCTTTTGTTACTTGTTCTATATTGATCTCAACCATGAACTCAAGACAGTTCTGACTTCAAATATTATGTCCTATATTTCCCATAAGAACAAAGTTATTAGAACTTACTCTGAGTTCAGGAACTCTGAGTACATTATTTATTTTATTCCCTTAATATAGCTTTAACTTCCTCTGATTCTGAAGATACTTTGGATTTTATTATTGGCCTAAATTTTAAATTTCACTTTCAAAATGTCCAGTGTCTGTAGTTGCTGTGATAATCTCCCTTTGAATATGTTTTGCAAGTTTATTCATGCTTTTCAAATGTAAATTCAACGTGAGAGCAGTGTGTAGTTAGATAATAGCATTCATCAGATGTCACCACTGAAAGGGAAGGATTCTCAAGGGATTCAGCTCTAATCCTTCTCTCCTCCTTACTCTCTACAATCTGGGTGTGACTTATTCAATGCCAGTGACTTCAATTAGCATATGTAAAATGAGGACTCACAAAGCCAGACTTCCCATTTGGACTTCTCTCCTAGGATTCAGATACCATTCCAAATGTCTACCAGGTATCTCTACTAGGATGTTCCACAGGCTTCCCCCAACTCAATGTCTCCAAATGAAACTCACTGTCCTCCAAAACTTATTCTTTCTTAATCCTTCACTCACTGAATAATGCATTCTTCCAGAAATCTGGCATGTGGGTCTCCCCACCAGAGCAGGAGCCCTAAGTCCCATTCATCTCCATATCTCCAAATCTTAGGGCTCACTGAGCATTCTTTCAATTAATAATCAATTAATAATTAAAGGAAAACTGTTTCATTCTGGTTTTAGTTACCCCAATGAGAAAGATCAGCTCCTGTCTAACCCAACTAAATGTGTCAATACTTTCAGCATCATCTAGTCATGTACAAGGCAAGACTTTGTGAAGAATCTTCTCACCACCAGTAGGAAGAATGGGAACCAAATGAGCCACCCCAGGCCACATACGCTTGGGAGGATCTTGGCCTTGGGACACCCATGATGTACAGCCTCCTTTACCAGGACTAATAAAGTTCATTTGAAAAGGTTAAATGATGAACCCATTGTCTCAGTTCCCAAGTCCCTAGGGGACCAGAACTCTGTTCTGAACAAAGCGTATCACCCTCCTAATTACAGGAATGAGGCATTTTCCTGGTAACTCATGCTGCCATGTCCCCAAGTTATTTTTGTACTTTATAGCTTCACAATATCAAATGGTGCTACCTTTTGGGAAATAAGCTTTCAAGGTGATTTTTTTTCTGATTACAAATTCTAGCCAGTTCCAAGAATTCAATGTCAACTCAGTTCAAATTTACGGTTTCTTTAAGTCACTGTGATGTTAATCCCTCCTTATTGTTGGGTGATGTACACTAGCCTAAGTCCTGCCTGGCTCATTACGCCCCACTTTCATTCTATGTAGCTCTGGAAGTCCAACCTGCTTCAAAGCCAAACCAGTCTGGGTCACAGGTATTTTGAGTTTGTCTCTACAGCCTAAATGTCTTTCATTTTCTTGGTGGGATGGTAAGTGGCAGCTTTGTGGTCAGTATTTTTAAGACTTATGTCTATAGGGGCACCTGGGTGGCTCAGTCGGTTAAGCATCTGCCTTCGGCTCAGGTCATGATCTCAGATGATGGGATCAAGCCCTGAATCGGGCTCCTTGCCCTGGGAGCCTACTTTTCCCTCTGCCTCTGCCAGCCACTCCCCCCCTCCCCACCAGCCCCTTGTGCCCTCTGTCAAATAAATAAATAAATTTTTAAAAAAATATATGTATTTATTTAACAATAGAGATAAAAATTATCTCTGTAATAAATGCTTTTAGATTCCACATTAATTTATAGCATCTTAAATAATAAATGTTTTGATTTGACAATTTCTTTATGAAATCAAGCATAATCTCAGGTATACATGAGATATACTCTGAGTTTATAATTCTAATTTTTTTTAAGATTTTATTTATTTATTCGACAGAGATCACAAGTCGGTGGAGAGCAGGCAGGGGGAGGGGGAAGCAGGCTCTCCACTGAACAGGGAGCCCCATGCGGGGCTCAATCCCAGGACCCTGAGATCAAGATCTGAGCTGAAGACAGAGGCTTTAAGCCACTGAGGCACCCCAGGTGCCTCTAAATTCTTAAAAGTAACTGTTTTTCATTCAAATACATTTGCCTTTCTGGAGTTTGGGGTGATTATAATGGGTTCATTCGAAATATTTATTATTGCCTTCCCTGCTGATAGTGTTCTTGCAAACATGGTGATTGTTCCTAAAACCTGCTAGATTTTCTGTAAGAAGTGTGGCAACCACCAACCCCACAAAGTGACACAATACAAGAAGGACAAGGATTCTCAGTATGCCCAGGGAAAGAAGCATTATAACAGTAAGCAGAGTGTCTATGATAGGCAGACTAAGCCCATTTTCTGGAAAAAAAAACCCTAAAACTACAAAGAGGACTGTGCTGAAGCTTGAATGTGTTGAGTCCAACCACATATCTAAGAAAATACTGGCTATTAAGAGATGCAAGAATTTTGAACCGGGAGGAGATAAGAAGAGAAAAGGCCAAGTGATCCAGTTCTAAGCTTCATATTTGGTTTTATGAAGCCAATAAAATCTTGAAGTTATGTTCAAAATGAAAAAAAAATTCTTTTTATTAAAATAGCACTTGCTAATCTCATAACCTTTGAATAAAAAAAGAAATTTAATCTCCCTAAAAACAATTTTTGGCATTAAAATTCATTACATCTGTTTACATAGTTATGGGGAAAACTCAACAAAAACTACCGATCTATTTAACATCTTGTTCTTGATGAAACACATTAGAACACGAAATACCATACTTTGGAACAGAAAAACACAGTCAAAAGACAGGTCCTTTCATTACCAGGCTGTGTTACACTACTTTTATAATAAATCTTATCACCCTCTCCCCATCTTTCGCCTTTCCATATACAAAGCCTATAAAACGGTGCAATTGTAAACTGAAATAACTAGGGAGGGAAAATTTAACACATCTGTGAAATAAGCATTATAAATAAATCAATGCCAATGTGCTATCAGCAAAGGTCTTAACAGATCCACTCTACTTAATGAAATAAAATGAACACAGTAACAGATTTACATGAGAATGGATAAAGTTCAAATATCAGAAAATAACAATTCAGTTTAGCAAATCTTTTCATTAAATTCTAAAAGTATTCTTTAGATCTTTAAATGTAATGTATTTTCTATCAAAATCCAACTGCCTTTTTTCTTCAGAAATTAACAAACTGATCTTAAAATTCATACAGAAATGCAAAAAAAACAAAAATGAAAACCATAATAGCCAAAAAAAATCTGGAAAAGAAGAATAAAGCTGGAAAACCCACATTTCCCAATTTCTAAATTTATTACAAAGTTACAGTAATCAAGAGAGAACTGTAACCTGGTGATTCACAGACCTGTACCCCTGGGGCTAATAATACATTATATGTTAATAAAAAGAAAAAGAGAGAGAGAGAGAACTGTAGAACTGGCATATGGAGATATAGATAGATAGATAGATAGATACACACACACAATTTTTTTAAAATAATAATGGAATAGAATTTCAAGTCAAGAAATAAGCCCTTACACTTATAGTCAATTGATTCTTGACAAGAATAGCAAGTGGAGGAAAGACAGTCTCTCTCCACACCTGGAGAGAGAAACATGCAAAAGAGTGAGGTAGGACCCCTACCTCACACTATACAGAAAAATTAACTTAAAATGGATCAAAGACTGGGGTGCCTGGGTGGCTCAGTTGGTTAAGTGGCTGCCATCAGCTCAGGTCATGATCCCAGGGTCCTGGGATTGAGCCCCGCATTGGGCTCTCTGCTCAGCAGGGAGCCTGCTTCCTCCTCTCTCTCTCTGCCTGCCTCTCTGCCTACTTGTGATCTCTGTCTGTCAAATAAATAAAATCTTTAAAAAAAAAAAAAAAACAATAACAAAGGTTGTAGAGGATGTGGAAAAACTGAAATCCTCATACACTGCTGGTGTGAATTTAAAATGGTACAGCTGCTTTGAAAAACAGTTGAGTGATTCTTCAAAAATCTAAAAATTGTGTTGCCATATGATCCAGCAATTTGACTCCTAGGTATATACCCAAGAGAAATGCAAACATAAGTCCACATAAAAACTTGCACACAGGGAAAGCTGGGTGGCTCAGGTCATTCAGCAGGGAACCTGCTTCTCCTTCTCTGTCTGCCTCTCCCCCAACCAGTACTGGTTCTCTCACTCTCTCAAATAAATAAAATCTTTAAAACCAACAACAACAACTTGCACACAGGGGCACCTCAATGAGTCAGTCAGTTGAGTGTCTGACTCTTGATTTTGGCTCGGGTCATGATCTCAGGGTCCTATAATCAAGCCCAGAGCCAGTCTCCATGCTTAATAGGGTGTCTGCTTGAGATTTTCCCACTCCCTCTGCCCCTCCACACCCCACTCCCCACTCTCTCTCTCAAGTAAGTAAGTACTTTAAAAAAATAAATAATACCTGGTGGGGGGCGCCCGGATGGCTCAGTTGGTTGGGTGACTGCCATCGGCTCGGGTCATGATCCTGGAGTCCCAGAATCAAGTCCCACAGCAGGCACCCTACTCGACAGGGAGTCTGCTTCTCCCTCTGACCCTCCCCACTCTCATGTTCTCTCTCTCTTTCAAATAAATAAAAATATTTTTTAAAAAGTTTACAAAATAAAAATAAATAAACCCTTGGGGCGCCTGGGTGACTCAGTTGGTTAAGCATCTGCCTTTGGCTCAGGTCATGATTTCGGGATCCTGGGATCAAGCCCCGAGTCAGGCTTCCTGCTCAGTGGGGGTCTGCTTCTCCTTCTCCCTCTGTCTTTCCTCCACTTATGTGTGTGCTCTCTTTCGCTCTCTCTCAAATAAACAAAATCTTAAAAAAAAAAAAAACCCCACCTGTACACAAATGTTCATAGCAGCCCCATATCAAAATAAACCAAAAAGTGGAAACAACCTAAATATCTATCAACTGACAAATGGTTCAAGATTTGGTACATTCACTTTTTTAGTGCTCTTGGGCCCAATTCCAGTATGTCTGTTGGTGGGGGAGCCTGGTTCCCACAGAACACTATGCAATTCTCAGACACTCTACTGGGGTTCAACTCAATTGTAACACTACCCACCCCAAGACAGCTTCAGATTCCACAGGTTAAGGGTTCAGTCCCGCTCCCTCACCCCACTTCAGACAGCATTTGCAACCCCAGGTCGTTATCTATGCTTCTGACTGGCTACAGACTGGAGTCTCTAACAATCCCTTCCAACTCAGGATGCCCAGTTCAGGTTGTTCCAGGTACATCTGACCAACTGGCTATAAATTAAAGGTTCCCATAACTTCCTCAGAAATTAACTGAAAGAGGTTTAATTAATTTGCTAGAGTAGCTCACAGAACACAGCAAAACATTTTTTTTCCTTTACTCTTTTTTTTTTTTTTTTTTTTTTTTTTTTTTTTTTTTTTACTAAATAGCCAGTTTAGTATAAAAGGATATAACTCAGGGCACCTGAGTGGTACAGTCAGTTAAATGTCTGCCTTTGGCTCAGGTCATGATCTTGAGGGTCCTGGGATCCAGCCTCCCATTGGACTCCCTGCTCAGTGGGAGTCTGCTTCTCCTTCTCCCTCTGCCCCCTGCTTGTGCTCTCTTTTCTCACTATTTATCTTTATCTCAAATAAATAAATAAAATCTTAAAAAATAAAAAAGGATTTAACTCAGGAACAGCCAGATGGAAGAGATACATAGGGCAAGGCATGGAGAAAGGGTACAGAGCTTCCATGCTCTCTACAAACTAACTAATCACTCTCCCAGCACCTCAACTTTTTCACCAACCCAGAAGCTCTCTGAACCCTGCCCATCCTTTCATGATTTTTATGGAGGCATGACTGATTACAGAACTGGCCAATGGCAACTGATTCAACTTCTAGCCCCTCCCCTCTCCCCAAAGGTCAGTGGTTGGGACTGAAAGTTCCAACCCTCCAATCACCTGGCTGGCTTCCCTGGCAACCAGCCCCCATCCTCAGGTGTTTTCCAAAACTGGCCTCATTAACATAACAAAGGACAGCCACCTTTATCATAGTCCTCACTTAGGAAATTCCAAGGTTTTTAAAAAAGATTTATTTATTTTAGAGAGAGAGAGAGAGCGCTTGCACACATGTGCTCACACACATGCTAGTGAGGGGAGGAGCAAAGAGAGAATCTCCAAGCAGATTCCCCAGAGGCTGATGTGGGGCTTGATCTCACTATCTATGAGATCGTGACCCGGGCTGAAACCAAGAGCTGGATGCTTAACGGACCGAGCCAACCAGGCAGCCCAGGAAATTCCAGGGTTTTCAGTAGCTCTGTGCCAGAAAGGGGGTGGGGAGGCAAAAACTGTAAGGGCCTACTTAGCCAGAGCGACTCCATCTCAGTTAGCCATTTTGTTCTTTATGCAGTAAACTTAGATTGACCCTGCCCAATCCCCGCAAAGAGGAACTTACTTAGAAACAAGTCTGGGAGACCAGTAAAATATGGCTGACCAGCCCCTGATAACAGAGCCCATATACCAGGAAGTGTCAGGTCAGGGGGAGATAACAGAGCCCAGAATGCAAGGATGAGTCAAGCCAGGTAGAGACATCCAATCAGTAAAGCACCTCCCTAACCATGAAAGAATGTGGACCCTGACTTTTGGGCACCAATTCTGACCAGAGTAATAGGCTAGTTCAAATAGCTACTATAGGGTGAATTGTAATTCAATTGGCCACCCGTGTGTGACCTAGTATGACTATGCAACTTTCTCTGTGTGTTACAATCTCATTGGCCACCTGTGTGTGGGCAGGCTCAACCACATGGTCTTCGCTTTATAAAAGTTAGTCTGTGAGGCTGGGAGGGATCGCTCTCTCTGCTGGAAATGGCCCAGTCCGGTTGGTTTGATTTTTTCGATACTGGCGCGAAATAAAGCTCTGCTTGACCTTCGCTTTGTATCTCTCGCTCCTTTGATCATGGACCTAACAAAACCATATCTATTATCAATCACAACATCACTTCTGTAAAATGGAGTATTATTTGGCAATAAAAAGAATAAGGTATTAATGGGTAAAACTTGAAAACAGTATGCCAAGTGGTAAGTGAAAGAATTCAGTCACAAAACACATACTAAATGATTCCATTGATATGAAATGTCCAGAACAGGCAAATCCATACAGACAGAAAGCAGATTAGTGATTTCTTAGGGCTTGGGGGAAAGAGAAGGGTGGGAGTGGGAAGTAACTATTAATAGGTCCCAAGTTTCTTTTAGGGGTAATGAAAATTAGATTATGATTATGGTTGCACATCTTGTGAATATAACAACAAAAAAAACTATACATTTTAAATAGGTGAATTCCATGGTATGTGAATTATATCTCAATACAGTTGTTAAAAAAACAGAAAATAAAAGTAATCATGACAGTTTATGTCAAAATTCATTATGAAATCTGAATTAGGGAGTGTGAATTAAGAAAGTTTTATGAACTTCCTTTTTTCCCCTTCAATAGTTTTGATCTGCAGCTGAACAATTTGTAACTGAAATACCAGCTAAATTACTCCTATTCCTCTCCCCAAGGCAAATTTCATCAAATTTCTCTTTAATTGTTCTTTCCCCAATAAAGACCAGTATTCTTGTACTTAAAAGATGCAATCCCAAATGACTCATCAGCTATCTCCTTGGTAGCAAGCAGTGTTGCCACAAGAAACCATTTTTCCTTTGATTCAGAAGACCTGGTCAGTCTGCAATTTATATTCTGCTTCCTAATAGACTGCTCAGAGAATATTTCTTTACTTCCGTCAGATAAATTTGTGAAAAACTATGAAATGAACCAAACAAAATTATTTTCTGGGTGTTCCATCTGGTGCACCCTTTCAGGTTATCTAATTCCCTGGGAGCTTATGCCTTTCAGAGTGTTTGAGTTATTTTACAACTCTGTAAACTGTACAAAAATGATAATGATGTAAATGATTCACATTCATCAAAATGCAAATGAATAGTTTAGTGGATGAAATGGATTACTGTCGGTAGATATTGACCAGTTTTGCATCTACTTCTGAATTCTAGAAGTGCTTGGGCCTAAGGCAGGCTGCCCCAAGATATGACACAGTAGAATACTGATTATTCTGAGTTAAAGTTATGTAAGAAAGAGTCAGTGCAAGAACATTCTGACCCTCTTGGCCCTCCAGAAAGCAGGAAATAATGTCCCATGTGAAAGGTACTCTTCCTGTACCAGGAAGCAGTGAGACATCCTTATCATCAGAGAGGGGAAGTCAGAGCCAAAGAAGCTTAGATTAAAAAAACCTTGTTACGGGGGCACCGGGGTGGCTCAGTGGGTTAAGCCTCTGCCTTCGGCTCAGGTCATGATCCCAGGGTCCTGGGATGGAGCCCCACATCAGGCTCTCCGCTCTGCAGGGAGCCCGCTTCCTCCTCTCTCTCTGCCTGCCTCTCTGCCTAGTTGTGATCTCTGTCTGTCAAATAAATAAATAAAATCTTAAAAAAAAAATTATTAAAAAAAACAAAAAACCTTGTTACTTTAACTGATTTACTACCCCGGCCTAAATTCTATTTTGAATTCCTTATTAATTGAAGCTCCCAAGCATAAGTTTGTTTTGTCCTACCAAGTCCTACAGATCTCTATGTCTAACGTCTGTTGGTCACTTCTGCTAAAAAGGAAAACAATGGCGCCTGGGTGGCTCAGTTGGCTAAGCGACTGCCTTTGGCTCAGGTCATGATCCTGGAGCTCCAGGACCCAGTCTGCCATCAGGCTCACTGCTCAGTGGGGAGTCCGGTTCTCCCTCTGGCCCTACTACCCTCTCTTGTGCACTCTCTCTCTCTCAAATAAATACATAAAATCTTAAAAAAAAAAAAAAGAAAGAAAGAAAGAAAGAAAGAAGAAAAAACAAGACCAAACTGGAGTCATTTACCCTCCACAACAACAAACCAAGTCCATTACAGTTTCCTAGGCCATTACCTCTCCTAGGAATGTGACCTTTTAACAGTCAATGTGAAATCTGATAAGCACTAGTAAGATAATTTGCATGATTAAAAACCCTGCTGGTTCCCTTCCCACCAAAAAGATGATGTCCTAGGGCATCTGGGTGGCTCAGTTACTGGGTGTCTGCCTTTGACTCAGGTCATGATCCCAGGGTCCTGAGATCCAGCCCCATGTCAAGCTCCCTCCTTGGCTGGAAGCCTGCTTCTCCCTCTCCCACTCCCCCTGCTTGTTTTCCCTCTCTTGCTATGTCTCTCTTTGCCAGGTAAGTAAATAAAATCTTAAAAAAAAAAAAAGATGTCCTGGCCTGAAACAATTCTTTCTTTACTTTCGCAACCCTCCTTCCTATAGAAACCTTCTATTTTACACAACTCATCTGAGTATCTCTCTACTTGCTAGATGGGATACTGCCCAATTCATGAATTGCTTAATAAAGCCAATTAAACCTTCAAACTTACAAAGTTGAATTTCATTTTATAATACTTCTTGGGTCCTATGAGACCTCTGTACATATGAATTAAATTTGTTTTTTCTCCTTTTAAACTTTTGTCAATTTAATTCTCAGACCAGCTAGAAGAATCTTGAAGGGTAAAGGAAAAATTTCCCTCCACAACAGAAGCATTTCTGATTGTTTTTATATGTGCATTCTTTGAATTCTCCTTTGAACTAGTTGAAACATCTTACTGGTTCCCCCAGTAATTAATGAGATAAATAATAGATTTTATATGTGTTCATTTTATATCTGTTACAAGTCCTGATTTTAACATTTTTTAGAAAAGTATCTTTAACACTTCTACTTCACACGTAATATAGTGAAACTTGGTTTCCCCCAAATTAGTCCCTGAGAAGATGACAGATATTAAATAACTTAATTAATGACCTAATAATTCATAGTCTCATATTAATACAATTTTACTGTATCATAGTTGGGTATATAATATTAGCAAAATTCCCAATAATATATGGTTAACACTCAATAAATTTTTGCTAAATAATTCCTTTTCTAGGTTGATACGTATCTTGTAGTTTTATCTACTGTTAGAGGAGCCTCCTCACATACATTTAGTTCTTGTCTTCCTGGATCATCTCTCTTCATGATGTTGGCACTGACTTTCACTAAGGCCTTCACATTCAGCAGATTGGGCTTCTACTCATGAGATTTGAAGACTCATAGTCTACCCCCCAAATCCCATCATTTTCAGAGAATCTCAGTAAAAATACATCAAAACCAGGGAGAAAAGATGTTCAAACAAACAACTCTGTCATTGAAGAACACACATTAGCTCATCTCCCAATTCCCCAAACCCCACTGGCAGGGATGGGAGGGGGGTGTATTTCCCATCTAAGAAAATTGTTGTTCCTTTGTAAGTTAATTTTTTTTTTTAGATTTTATTTATTTATTTGACAGACAGAGATCACAAGTAGGCAGAGAAGCAGGCAGAGAGAGAGGAAGGGAAGCAGGCCCCCTGCTGAGCAGAGAGCCCCATGTGGGACTCAATCCCAGGACCCTGAGATCATGACCTGAGCCGAACAAAGGTAGTGGCTCAACCCACTGAGCCACCCAGGCGCCCTGTAAGTTAATTTCTAATCTTCATGAAGCTAAAATAGTTGTCACTAAGGGAATCTGTGATCCACACTTTACTCATTCTTGACAGGCCTAAGGAAAGAAAAGAGGGCAAAAGAGATGGATGCATAATCATTTGAGGTACTAACTCTAGTACAATTATGCCTCACAATTATGGGGCAGATAAGGAAAAATTTCTTCCTACTCATCAAGTTTTGACTATAGTCTGAGAACTAAGGCTTATTCTTAAATCATGTATGTTTATTCATTCATTCAATGAACATTTATTAAGCACCTGCTAGGGTCTAACACCTTATTGGGCAATGTAGCAGATGCTGAAGGTACTCTGCTATATCCCTCAGATATTCCCAGAGGTCACCTGCAGAGAATTACCTTATAGTCTAGGGGATTCCACCACAGTGTTCCATGGCCACTAAAGGAATGTGTCTGCCTACACATCCTGGACGTGCTAGGATGGGAGTGGGTAGATTAAGACCATAACATCCTACTCCTCAGGGAACTGTTCCATAATCTCTCAGAAGGTCCCAAAAGGGTCTGAACCTCTGTCGCCCACAGTGGTATCCCACTCATTCACACACTTCTTGACTGACTCCACTTTCCCTGTCTCTTCCTGGAATCACTTCCCAAATAAAACATCTCCACCCAAATCCTTGCCTTGAAGTCTGTTCTTGGGAAAACCCAACTAAGACAGGCCATATCTGTACATATGCATGTGGTGAGCCAATGTGTACCTTACTATTCAGTAGATGTAGAACACCCAACACTTCCTTTCTGGAGTCTTGCAGACTGAGTAACTCAAACGGGGGACATGTCCTACTGAGGGTAAAGAACCACCCCACCCACCCCCACACAGCCTACTATCTACATTTCCTATTCAGCTGGTTTCACTAAGACCACTTTTACTAGTCCACTGTCTTCATCAACATGACTTTACTCTTGGGGTGCCTGGGTGGCTCAGTGGGTTAAAGACTCTGCCTTTGGCTCAGGTCATGATCCCAGGGTCCTGGGATGGAGCCCCGCATTGGGGTCTCTGCTCAGCAGGGAGCCTGCTTCCTCCTCTCTCTGCCTGCCTCTCTGCCTACTTGTGATCTGTCAAATAAATAAATAAAATCTTAAATAAATAAATAATTTTTTTTAGAAAATGACTTTACTCTTCCAAAATATCCTTGTTTAAAAGGATAAGTCACAGGTAAGTTTATTATTTGTTCCAGAAATCTTTACCAAGAAAATCATTTAAATAAAAAATAAAACTGTTCAACTCTTCGACAGACAGCATTGACAACTTTACTCCCCATGACTCTTTAAAACATTCACCTCGAAATCCACACCTTGCTGTGTCCACCAATCCTAACTTACTGTATCTCAATCATTACTCAGTGTTAAGCCTCTACACGAAAGGCCCATTTTCTTAAAAGATTTTTATTTATTCATTAGAGAGAGAGAGCATGCACATGGGAGAGACAGCACAAGCAGGGGGAGTGGCAGGAGAGAGGGAGAAGCAGGCTCCCTACTGAGCAGGGAGCCCCATGCAGGGCTCAACCCCAGGACCCTGGGATCACGACCTGAGCCAAAGGCAGATGCTTAACTGACTGAGCCACCCAGGTACCCCTGAAAGGCCCATTTTAATCTGGCCTCTAAAACCTCACAAATATACCAGTTCAGCCCTTCCCCCTAAGGAAGCTACCAAAACTCTGTCAAGGTATGCTCCCCCTTACCACAGTAAGAATAAACTCAGTTTTGGGCACCTGGGTGGCTGAGTTGGTTAAGCGACTGTCTGCAGCTCAGGTCATGATCCTGGAGTCCTGGAATCAAGTCCCACATCAGGCTCCCTGCTCATCAGGGAGTCTGCTTCTCCCTCTGACCCTCTCCCCTTCTCATGCTCTCTCTCTCTCATTCTCTCTCAAATAAATAAATAAATCTTAAAAAAAAAAAAAAAAAAAGGATAAACTCAGTTTTGTCTTATCATAGGTTGTTTTGGTGGGATTTTCAGAAAGCCAGAATGCACTTAAATCTTTGACTGCATTTTCCATAGGCCATGCGAAATAAGGCATAATCAATACATGGTATAAAAATCCTTCCTTCCTAGGTTACAATTTCCTTTAGTGTTCTTTGACCCTTTAGGAAAGCCTAATTCACCTACAAATCTTTGTGGGGGAGTGCTATGAAAGGAAGTGGGAGGACAGGGTCACAAGGAAAAGTGAGTCCTGACCATATCCCAACACCCTCCCACCAAGCACCGCCCTGGTCTAAGAACACTCTGGTTTGAGGCAGCAGTGGGAGCACATCAAGGACAACTGCAGTTTAATGCAGATCAGCAGCCAGGCCATGCCCAGCTGTGGTCCATGATGGCACATGAAGTCACACAACACTTGCAGGATAACAAGGAGGAACCAAGAGAGCGTCCCCTCTTTCTCAGATGTACCTGAGCAGCACTGCCCAACAGAAATATAATGTATGCCACAAATACTAACCACACATAGAGTTGAAAATTCCTTGTATTTTCAATCAAACTGGAAAAAAAATTCTTGTACCCACATATTTTTAAGATTTTATTTATTTATTTATTTGACAGAGAAAGAGAGAGAGAGACAGCGAGAGAGGGAACACAAGCAGGGGGAATGGGAGAAGGAGAAGCAGGCTTCCCGCCAAGCAGGGAGCCCGACGTGGGGCTCGATCCCAGAACCCTGGGATTATGACCTGAGCCGAAGGCAGATGCTTAACGGCTGCACCAAACAGGTGCCCCTAAAATTATTAATTAGATCATTTCTTTTTAAATTAAATTTTTGAAATCTAGTGTGTATTTTGCATTTACAGCGCATCTCAATATGGATTAGCCGCAGCTCAACTGCTCAATAGGCACGTGGAACTCCTAGCTACAGTACTGGACAACGTGACCCTGAAAGAGAAGACTCTTGGATAACAACCCCTCATTCACTATGTTTCATTTAGAGGAAGAATTAGGGTTCTCTCCAGAAATCAGAGACCAAGGCTAGCAGGAGTGAGCCATGAAGGAGAAATAGGGAATGAGCCAGAAGCCAGCCCTCATCTTAGAGATAATTGTGCTTAGCCAGCCCTACTGCCTGAGCTACATCTACTCTGGTAAAACCCAATATGGGTTCATACTTTCTACTGGGTCAGGAACAAGTTGTACACCCTGATCTCTTTATTTTCCGCTGTTATTCCTTCTATAAATTTCTCTTTTAAAATAAGAAAAAAATTTCTAGCTCATTCTGCTTGCTGTGCTGTGAGCAATAAAGCCCACTCTCTCTGACCTCAGGTCTTCCGGCAGCGTCCACGAAACGGTAGCAAGGTAAGGGTAAAACACTGAAGTTCTTGACATTACCATCCCATCCTTCCATGTCTAACCAAGGTCCAACTCCTCCAAGGTAACTTTATTAACCTCTCAGAGTCCTCAGTACTGCCTGCTTCTACTCAGCCTCGAACATTTACCATATAGAATATGCTATAATTTTGCATGTGTTTATATTTTAATATCTCCAATCTCTACCCTCCATGTTGCATAATATTCATTGAAATGCTTGCTGATACACTGATCTTTGTCCCATAAATGTGAAACCTCGGAGAATTTTTGTACCTTGTCAAGACGGAGACCTACCGGCCCCCTTTCCATCTTCAGGCCGTGGTGATGGTACATGCTCTGCTCTCCTCCTCTCGTGCGCTGTTTCTCCCCTCCTCTGCCCCACTCGCCTTGACTTTACCTTTCACCCCTACTGCCACGTACTACACTTTCATTTTCATAATACTAAAACAGATCAACTTGGTAAAGTCAAGTCCATTGAATCTGGAGTTATGGGATGTAGAAACTAAAAAAGATCAGTTTTTAACTGACCCAATAAATGCCTAAAACATACTTGTCTTGGGCTAGCCTCAGGAAAAATAATTTTTCCTCCACCAATGCAAATCTCTTTAGAAGGAGGCTGCACTAACATGACTAAAGTTAACAGATTTCCAGTTCTTTTCCTCATAGGAAAAATGAATAATTATGGCATGAGTACGTTAACAGATGCAGAATATTAACCGTTCTATTCCAAGTAATCATACCAGTAAGTTTCAATTCTTTTAAACTACCCACCATATAACATTTGAAGAGATACAGAAATAATCTCTCATTAGGTGGGGAACATGGTAGGCAGCTCAGATTGATCTATAATAGCAAAACATAGTTCATCTTAGTAGTACAGAACTGCTCTTAGACCACAAAATATGTCTATAACATTCCCAAGGGATGCCTGAGTGGCCCAGTCAGTTAAACATCTGCCTTTCACTCAGATCATGATCCCAGGGTCCTGGGATTGAGTCCTGCATAGGGCTTGTTGCTCAGTGGGGCACCTGCTTCTCCCTCTGCCTACCACTCCTCCTGCTTGTGCTCACTTTCCCTCTTTCTAATAAATAAAATTAAAAAAAAAAAATTCCCAAGAGGGTAGTTAGATACCCACCCTGTAAGAAAAAAGTAGCAGCAACAGAATCAATTTCATCAAGCCCAACGAAGCACCAGCCAAGTAAGAGTATGTCCAGATCCACATAAGTCACACATTCCCAATGGTAGGTATGTTTCTGTGGTGGAGTAGTCCTAATGAGTCCTGATCTCATTTGCACTGTACATTTGTTGTTTTCTGACTACACAGCTTCCAAAACACCCTTCCTTTTCTGGGTAGCCCTCTGATGACAGGCTCTAGCCTCCCATTACGAAGTCTAGGGAGGTGCTGCTCTGTTTGGTAGTACACTGTTTAATTAAGCTGATACTTTTTCCATAGCCAAGTTTTCTCAATAGAGAAAGAACTAAGTTGGTTTACATTATAACACAAGTTCTTTGCCTCATCACAAAATAAAAACGATTAGTCCAGAGCCTGCCACCAGTCTGCAGACTACGCTTGGAGAAACAGTCTGGGACCTTGTACTTCCCCTCCTAGCACCCTGCTAGTTGTGTAGATGCACACGACCTAAATTCAGCAACCAGATGCTCCTACCTGGGCCTTTGAATTTTGAAGGAGAGAAACAAAGATGCAGGGACAATTGAGAGACTATACATGGTGGTGTGAACGTTTGCAAAAGGCCTGCAGTAGGATCAGCATTGGGAATCCATAGGTGTTGGCAACGTTACCAGCTCAGAGATGGGGCAGCAATGGTACCCCAAGTAGAGAATGGTATCCCATTCTCTATTCATAGCCTCTCTTGGTTCCTACTGTCTTCTGAGCCTGGTTCTCTAGCTGCTCATCATTTCTGTGAGCTACTCAAGAACTTTCAATGAATTCCTTTTCTGCTTAGATGAATCAACAGAGAATTTTGTTGCTTCCACTGGGGAAGTTGGACTGATATATGCTTCCACATTCTAATCAGATGATCAGTGATACCTGTTTAGATACTAAGTTCACCAAGAAATTTTCTGACTGTAATTTGCCTTCTCACATGTTAACTAGAAAACTTGGGCCTTCTTGGGAACTGTATTTCTCATTAAAAATTAATTGGTATTTAGATCTTGGACTTTGGATGATGAGTAGAGATCATGTGCATCTACTTCAAAAAGAAAGATTTACTCCAAAAGTTAACAAACCTGGACTCCATATGCTACAGCACAGACATCCAGAACATGAGCTGCAGCAAATTCACCCCATTAAGGGTATCCTGTGGAGACCTGGCCTGGACAGCCACCCAGCCCTGGCCTTTCTGCAGAGTTATAACTTCTACACCACCCTCTCAGTTATCCCTATAGCTTTTTTATGGAGTTGCTGCAGACTAAATCAAACTTATTAACAATCCACTAAATCTCAAATAAGCAATAGACTGAACAGGTTCAAATTAAACTCTTAGAAGTTCATAGCTTGCCAGCAAGACATGTTATGAATCTTGAAAGGAACTGTGCACACGCATCAGATTTGCATAGTCTCCCATTTATCACCAGTAAGCATCCCCTACCAAAACCATATGGAAAGAAATCATCAGAAAGCAATCTGTGTCTCTATACTGATTATACCTCATTAATTTCTGGCTTGATTCTCTTCAACTTGTATTATTAAATATTTGCTTGCTGGTTTCATTTCTTTGAACATAAGTAATGATAATAATTACATCACCTTATATTTATGGAGTTGTTTATAATTTTCAGAGAATTTGCTTCCAGTGTCTCATTCAATCCTCACAATGATCCCTAGAAGAACTTATAGTCTTATCTTATAAATTTAAAAAAACAAAAAACAAAAAAACCACACACACAACAAAACCAGAATAAATAGTTTGTCCTGGATCACACAACTATTGTGTAGCTAAATATGGACTTGAACTTGGGTCTTTCAAAACCCAGCAACCCAACACAGTAGAGGTTCCTGCCATTACTGGGAAAATCCTTAACAATTCTATATTACATAAGCATTACTTTATCTAAAATATCTGGAAAAATGTGCCTCCAAAATGCTATCTTAATATTACTTCTCCACTTTCCATAAAGGCATGGAGCAAAGAAACCAGTGTTGTTATTTTACTTCTAAAAACAAACAAATAATCAAAAACTTTCTACCAGACAAATCTTAAACCTCCAAATAAGTAAACTTTGGATCTCTAATATGTTTTTAAGAAGTCAACTCTTGGTTTTATGCTTTATACTGTCCTGATTCTACAGAATCCTGTGTTCATTATCAGGGAAATATCAGCAGGTAGCACCCCATACAGTTCTTTACAACTTGCATAGTGCTTTTACATGCATTTTGTTAAATTCTTACAAATACCCCATGTGGTGGTATATCACCCGAGTATTTTTATCTCCTTTTTGCAGATAAGGAAATCAGGGCTCATGGTAATCAAAGGCCTTTCTCAAAATGAGTCATCTCAGAACTGCCAGGGCCACAACTGATTCAAATTTCAGTACTGCCACTCTTCCCTGCACTAGCATATAAAGCAATGAAAACCTTCATATAAACCCTGGTAGGCACATTATTTTTTCTGTAAGCAAACCAAAGGTGTGATTTCATTGCCTGGATACTTGCATCCTATTTTTCTCAAAGTCTCCTTTTCTTCACAATTGCCTCCTCCAAAGGATTAGTGCAAACCTGTTATTGATAGATCCTTTCTTTTCCTGCTCATTCTTTACAATAGCTATGAGGATTAATTTTCTTAATGTTTGCAAAAGGACTTATAATCATGTACAGCATGAATATACATAGGAAAGTATCTTTGTAGTAATTACCACTCACTCAGAAGCCGACAATGGCCGCCTGCCCTCCTCCTCCCAACTCCCAGCTCCTGCCTTCCTTCCCTCCCTCTCCTTCCACCTTAAATAATTCACAGCAAAAAGCAGTCATCCATCAAGTCAACAGCCAACATAGATACCACAAGACACAAAATGCCAGGAATATAAAAGACCACAGTCTCCTGAATCAATAAATTGCTCTGAAATTGGCCTAAGTTCAGGGCAGAGCCATGGCTGTGGATTCATAAAGCTGAGTTCGCCCATTTCCTACCCCAACTATTTGTGGGATAAGCTAAATGATGAAAGACGGCAAAATAATATGTAATATGCTTAGATATTATTATTAATGTGTAATAATAATATGTAATATGCTTAGATATTATTGCAGAATACAATAAGCCTAGATATCAGTGAAGTATGCTTTGCATTATTCCACTAAATACCAAAATTTTAAATGCAATAAAATTAACGCAGATAAAATATTAGAAAAATAACAAAATACATAGTTTTCTTTTAAAGATTTCTGAGCAGAGAGCCAGATGTGGGACTCAATCCCAGGACCCTGGGATCATGACCTGAACTGAAGGCAGAGGCTTTAACCCACTGAGCCACCCAGGAGCCCCTACAGTTTTCTTTTAAAGGCCAAACCCAGTCATTATCTATATATGTCTGCTCTTGAAGGTACCAGAAAGATAAGGTCTCCAAATTTTGGCTTTGCCAAGGGGAAAACAAGTATGGCCACAGAAAAAAAAATTTGCCCTTCTGAATCAGATTATGACGTGTGTTTGGTTTTTTTTTTTTTTTTAAGATTTTATTTATTTATTTAACAGAGAGAGAGGTCACAAGCAGGCAGATAGGCAGACGGGGGGGGGGGGGGAAGCAGGCTCCCCGCTGAGTAGAGAGCCCGATGCGGGACTCAATCCCAGGACCCTGAGATCATGACCATAGCCGAAGGCAGAGGCTTTAACCCACTGAGCCAACCAGGCGCCCCTGACATGTTTTTTTATATGTTAAATCATTCCTCAACACACAGAGCTCTAAAAAGATTATTATTCTTACCTTAAATATTAGGAAGAAATGAGACTCAAAAAAGGAAATAACTGTCTAGAGGTCCCCAATGTCAAAACCAAGGCCAAATAGTGATGAACAGAGTGAAGCAGAAAGACAAAGAGGAAAAGTCATGCAGAATGGAAGTAGGAAAAGAGGAGATGGTAGAATTTTTCAGGTGTGGGTAGGCCAAGGAAAGCCGCAACACAATCCAAACGATGTCAAATAGCATAACTAACAAGCCGGAAGACCTTCCATGCCATAATAGTAGCAGATTCTGTCTGCACCACACCCACAACCCCACACTTCCTATTTCCATGCATACCAACCTGACGTCCAACTACCAGCCTGTGCCATTCTCTGCCTGAGCTCTGGCTGTCAGAGCAGCTTTCTCTGGTAGAAGTGCTGGGCAATTAACATCTGCCTGGGAATAATGCTCTACCAATGACTTCACTAGAGTGGGTGAATTAAATACCCCAACTCCCTTGCCTCTCAGGAGAGTTGACTCTGAGATTTGTGTTCTACATTGTTTCCCAGGGTTCCTCCAGTGAGACTGTCCCCAGCTTCCCACAGTAGTAACTGGCTTAATAACCTACCCTTTAGGGGCACCTGGGTGGCTAAGTGGGTTAAGCCTCTGCCTTCAGCTCAGGTCATGATCTCAGGGTCCTGGGATCTGCTTGGCAGGGAGCCTGCTTCCTCCTCTCTCTCTGCCTACTTGTGATCTCGATCTCTCTCTCTCTCTCTCTCTCTCTGTCAAATAAATAAATAAATAAATAAAATCTTTAAAAAAAAAAAAAACCCACCCTTTATTGGCTGCCTTCTTTTCTTTCTTTTCTCTGTCTCACTTCCCTACTCCCTATCGGTATTTCTTGGGACTAACTCACCAATGAACTATCTGCATAGAATCTTTGTCTCAAAGTCTTCTTCTTGGTTGCCCATATGGAAGCCTGTCTTATGAATACAGAACAGTGCATGTAATAGAACTCATTCAAGAACTAATCTGTAAAAGATAAATTACTATATCACCCATTTTCTGGGCTGCACGAGCTAGTAGGTACTCTGCAGAATGTGAGCCACATCTCACTCTCTCCTATCTTTACCTTGCAGACCCATTTAGGTTATTTTCAGGAATCTCCAAATGTGTCTCACATACACTACAAACAAGTCAGTCAGGTCCCTACCACTTGGGCTGGCTCTAACCGCTGCCCACTGTCCCCATTGAGGGTCACCCTATCTTCCCCGGGGTTCCTGACACCCTGAGGTCACCCTGAGCTCCCTAGGATGGGAAAAGAATGCCCCCTTCCCCCACTTTGGTCATACTTTGTCACATGGGCAACTACATGGTATTTTTTGTGTTCCTTATTTACACACATACTCTCTGCAGAAAAGTCCCTCCGGAATCTGCTGCCTGCAGCTCCTCAGGCCACAAACCTTAACCATGAGCCCATGGGGCCATTTTAGAGAAAATCTCCAAGAGAGACACCAGGCTTTCCTCCCCAGAGTCTTTCTCCATAATCATCCCTGAGCTCTCTTGTTCTTATTCCTCCCCAAACCCTCCTGCGTACAGACCCTCGATGCCCCATTAATATCTCCTCCCAAGTGTATGGGAATTACAGGACTGGTCACAGCTTAGGCCCAAGCAGGGATCCTTGCTTCACTTATTATCCGACACAGACATACACACGTCATCCACACTTCCTAGTATTACTCTGTCAACTTCAAAAATCAGAGTTAAAGTGATTTTGGACACTGGAACCAACTAGATGCAGTGATGAATTGGTCTGGTAATTCCCGTAATAAAACCAGCCTCTATAATGTGTGGTCATAAACTCAGTGACTTACATTCTGTTCATCTGAAATCTTGTAACTTTTCTACAGAACACAATGTACTTTTGCTTTGCCCTAAAAATTTCACAAAGGCTTTTGGTCCAAAGTCATAAAGTTCTGACCTGATTAGACAGGGTTAGCTAATGGGAGAAATCAGAGGTCCAGGAATTTTGAAGGGTTTCAAGCAGAATTTAATTGGAAAGTTAAGAAAAGATCAAGATGGAACAAACTGGACAGAGAAGCACATGAAAACAGATATAGCTCAAATGCCACAACAGGTTTTTTTTTCAGTAATCTCTACCCCCAACATGGGGCTCAAACTCACAACTCTGAAGTCACAAACTGCATGCTCTACCAACTAAGCCAGCCAGGTGCCCCACCACATCCTCTTTAAATTCCATTCTGTTCCCTGCACACACATGAACACACACACACACACACATGCGTGCATGCAGAGCCATGCAGACACACATAGGATCACTCATGCGATAGGCAAGCACTTGGCTTACTACAGGAATGCTGATTCTAGAACTGTACTCTCTGGAGGCAAAACCCAGATATACCACTTACCTCTTTTGTAACTTAGACAAATTACTTAACTGCCATGTGCCTCAGTTTCCCCATATGAAAATGAAGATAATAATAACTGTTTAAAGTTCTAATGATTAACTATTTTCAAAGTACTTAAAAGAGTCAATCACAGAGTAAGTACTTTATATAATGGCATGTACTTTGCTATCTTGTCTTATGCTAGTCACCTGCAGATTTTGTCTTATCATTCCAACGAAATTTCAAACACCAGAGGTCAGAGATCACATCTTTATACTGATATTTCTCCTACAGGGCCTTGCATTTGCATGATGTTTAATAGTTACTGCTTATAGAATTTGATACGATGGACTGCCCACCAAAGCTGAGGCCTCCTCCAGCCCCGTAGGCAATCTATACACTGTGGAATGATGCCACAATGATGAAATCAATTCAGTTAAACAAAGAGAAAGGAATCTGAAAGAATACGCAAGTTTGCAGTCAGAGGGATCTACCGGTACTAAACATCAAGTAATGCTAGGGACCAAGTCTGATGGCACAAAGACCCCCACCAAAAAATACCTACATGCTTAAGGAGATCTTGTTTCCTGGTGTTTCTCACAAAATAAATTCAAGTTGAATACTTCTTAGAAAACTAAGAGGAGCGGCGCCTGGATGGCTCAGTGGGTTGAAGCCTCTGCCTTCGGCTCAGGTCATGATCCCAGGGTCCTGGGATCGAGCCCCGCATCGGGCTCTCTGCTTAGCAGGGAGCCTGCTTCCTCCTCTCTCTCTGCCTGCCTCTCTGCCTACTTGTGATCTCTATCTGTCAAATAAACAAAATCTTTAAAAAAAAAAAAAAAAAGAAAACTAAGAGGAAAAAAGAATCCAAAAATTAATTAAAGCATAAGAAACATGTGTGTTTCACATGTACCAGGTAGGATAGGCTCATCCAAATTTATCAAAAGCCCAATTTCATACATAGGAATAAAGGTAATAAATACATTGGTTAATTCCTAGTGCTCCACCACCCCCCCCCCACAGTAATAACAGTTACCATTTACTGTCTACCTATTCTGGGCCAGACAGTTCAAATATATAGTGGTACCTTCCAAGTTAAAATGACAGATGAAAAACCTATCCAGTTTTGTTCCTTCCCCAAACTACATTAAAACTATCAAAAAGGGATTTTTAAGAAGGGATTTTTTTTTTCTTTAAGTCGAGGTAAAAGAGAAGAGAAAACTACATAAAAATTTTGAAGTTGGGGAAAACAGCAAGCAAGGTGCTGGAAAAACTCTTTGAAAATAATACTATTAATAGTGAATTTTAGCAAATAGGCTACACAACCTAATCTTCTCCATTTCAGATTTCACTTGAAATGAAATGGTCTATGGGGTGGAACAAAGTCTTCAATGCCTGAACAGAGAAGTAATATTTAATGTGTTATTGGAAAATGTTAATTTAATTATGAGTGAAAGCAATTATCTTTCTGTCAGCATTAATATATCATTCCAGTATCTTTAGACATCTGTGAATCACACAGGCAAGATTCACAGCTTAGGAAACTATTTGTAAAATTTCTTTGGCCAAGGATCTTTAAATGATCATGAAGATTAGATTGTAACCCAAATGTATTTACCAGTAATGAAACACAATTTCTAAAATACCATAACAAATTATCTGATTCCCTTATGTTTAGAACCCACACATGGCTGTGGCCATTAACTAAAATCTGAGGAATATATGATCCATTAATTAACTTACTCAGATCCCTGAATGCAAACATGGCCAGAAATATTCCCTCTCTTCAAAGGATAAATCTGTTTAAAAAAAAAAAAAAAAGTTTATGATGTAGGAAAGACATTAAGGTTCAAAGCTGGGGGCCAAGAAATAATTCTTGAGGCATCTTTGGTGCAAAAAGGTGGTTTTATTAAAGCAGGGGGACAGGACCCATGGGCAAAAAGCGCTGCCCTGGGATCATGAGGGGTGACCCATCATATACTTCCAAGTTGGGACGGTGTTAAGTATAGGTTCTGTCTCCCAGGTATTTTGGAAACAAGGTTCCCAGGATCCTGAGGGGGCTAGCTATTGTTCGGAAAGGTCATTTATCACTATTCCGGAGACTCTTCAGATGTATATCCGTGGGTCATATGCTTGGAGGGTGACTGCCAACATGTCATCTGGGGCAGTGGGGGTACAAATAAAGGAAATTTCCAAAGGAATTTCTGTATGTTAAAGTAGACTTACAGGATCCTGGGTGTTAGGCTAAGATTGCGTTGTGCCCTTAGCAAAGCATTAACAATGCAGCTGAGTTCCTAAAGTCCCTCTGTTTGTTTCAAGAGTTTATCAATGGGCTGTAGGTAGTAAGGAAATTTAATGATTTTTTTTCTGCCTTTGTTTCCCACATCAGTTTATATTTGAAAAAATAAGTTGATCTACTTAAAATTATGTCTACTTTCTTAGTTGCTAACACCATTTTCTCTTGGAAATTGTGTGCATACAAGACTCTGAAATTGAAGGGGAGTAGAATTTGCCACGGCAAACTATGCCTCTTTGGGATAAGGATTATTTGGGGCTGTTTATTTTTAAGAAACAGCAGATTCAGGTGAAGCTCTGAAAACTGAGTAGAAGCTCACCCTTTTATAAAAAGACATTTACATACATAAGGGAAATAACATTTTTAAGGGTGTCTCCCTCAGTACCAGTCAGAGGGACACGATTCAAAATCTTGAATCAGGAGTTACCTAGTTTTCCTGAGTCTTTCCCCAAGTATATAGGAGGTATACACTGTTATAAAACTTCTGTTTGTTTCTCACCTGGTAATTCGTCTTTTATTGCAGGTGGACTCAGCCAAGAACCTAGCAAGTAGAGAGAAAATTATTTTTCCTCCCCTATAAGATAATATGTATTAAATATATGTGTGTTCTATCAGTCAGGACATTTCCAGTTGCAAGTGATAATAAAACCAACTCAAACTCATTTGTTCTAAAAAGAGAAATTATCAACTTGATTAACTGAAAAGGAAAGGGAAGGAATTCTAGTTTCAGTCACAGTTGTAGCCAACAATGGCATCTAGGATTCACTACAGTCCACACCTTGACTTGCTAGCATCTATAAACCCTTCTTTACACACAGTTTAAAAATGTGTTCTCCTGAGGCACCTGGATGGCTCAGTAGGTTAAGCCTCTGCCTTCAGCTCAAGTCATGATCTCAGGGTCCTGGGATCGAGCCCTGCATCCAGCTCTCTGCTCAGCAGGGAGCCTGCTTCCCCTTCTCTCTCTGCCTGCCTCTCTGCCTACTTGTGATCTCTCTCTGTCAAATAAATAAAATCTTAAAAAATGATAATAATAATATATAAAAAATAAGTAAATTTTTAAAAATTTTTTAAAAATGTGTTCTCCCAACATTATGCAACTATTCAGTATGTCACCAAAATTACATTTGCCCCTTCCCAAAAGGATATGTCCCAACACCAAATCTCATTACACTATTCTACTCAAGGTATCTAGGCACTATCTCCCAGACAAGTTTACATGTAGTTTCTTACTGCTAGAAGTCTGGATAGATTATTTAACCACCCCAACAGATCCGGTATACAAAGGATGGAGGGAGAGGACAATGGGAAACAAGATCGCCATTAGAGAAACAATTTACAAGGCGCCTGTGTGACTCAGTTGGTTAACCAGGAGATCACAAACTTTTGCTACTGGACGTAGGGTTTCTCCTGCAATGCAACCTTCTTAAAAGCTTAGGAAGTATTTTGCTTTTATTCATTCAGTCCATTTTCTGAGCTAAGAACCAAAGTCAGAAATCTTGTCAAGTCACAGCCCATGAATTTAGACCCTAACCTAAGAACTGCTGTCTTAGTACTCTGCCTAGCCTCAGGCCTTCAGTTTAATGGTGTCCCTCTTGACCTCCAACTCAGAGAAATGCAAACAGTAGCAGGATGAGGAGGCACAGGTACTCTGTACCCACAGGCTGCATGTTCTAAACCTGTACCAGGCAGAGGACACACTGCAGAAGACAAGAAGGAGAGGCAGTACAGAGCGGTTCCCAGTCCCCAGTTTCACTACCTACTTTGCTTCCTGCCCTTTTTTTACTTTAGCCTCTAACAGACAATTCACCTTTTCCAGTCCTGCAAGGGTCATGATATCCTGACTCTCAGACAATTTGGATTATTGGCAGAAAGACCTCTAATAGTAAAGTTTCAAAATAGCCCCAAGTTGAGATGCCTTTTCTCTTTCTTGTAAGAACTACTGAAGGCCACAGAAAGTCACTGGCATATTCTAACACTCTGGCTTGTTTTTCTACCCATTCCCCCAAAGCTTCAGCCTCAGTGCGTACAAGATCTAAGTCCCAAGGTGCCATGAGCAACAATTTAACCAACATCTTTGCTGACACAGAACAAACAAACAAACAAACTGCCAACTTCCCGGCCAGGGGTAAAGAATCCCAAAAGCCACATGCCCATCTTAATCCCACAATTCCAAATCTTGGCTCCCAGTCACAGTCCTCATTTACTGTTTAGTTTGTTGACTCTTACTCTGGGCAAGGTACTCAACTAAGCTAATCAGAAGCCTCTTGACATGATAACTACCTACTGCATCATCATAAACACTTCCTTTTTAAATTCAACTTTCCTCCCATTTTCCCATTTCAAAGAAACTTTGGGGACCTCCAAGAGCCCCTACTCTGGGGGCAGGCGCTTGAAGCCCAACTTATGTTTTCCTCACAAGATTTCTTCTAATCTTCTCAAGCTTGCATCCCTGCCACCACCACACCTCACAACTTCTGCATTTAGAGTCTTCCAGACTGTCTGAGAGAGGATGAATGGGTTTAGGTTAGGGTTTTGTTTAGGGTTAGGATGAATATTTAGATAGGGAAGCCTGGCCATTGGGGGTCATGCCTTAAGGAAACATACCTATACACACTTAGTATGTTATGTAAATGAGGCTGAGGCTCCTCCCTAGGCAGAGATTTTAGCATTTTTAGGAGGTAAAGGTGATTATAGGTCATTCCAGAGGTCACTCCATAGTCCATCTGCACAAGTACAAATTTGGGGTTTACTTCTAAATGTCTGGGTGGTCTGGGCCTGCAGAGATCTTGTCAGGGCAGTCACCGTCACCTGGGGGTTGGGGATATTTTAGGGTTTCATTTGCCCGAGTCAAGAGGAAAGCCAGAAGAGCTTAAGGGAAGACATAAGACAAAGGTTAGTGAGCACAAGCAGGTGGACAATGAAGGTCAGGTCTTGGGGTCTAGCTGGCGACATAACCACTGTATCCCCTTCCCCCTCAACCACCCCTACTGCCCCCCACACTGCAATCCCACTACACACTGGCCTATTCATTGCCTTAATTGGCTTTTTATCCTCACACATAAATAGGTATGTAATGTGGTATCTCAAAGTCAAAATTCAGTCAAGTTCTTTAAAATCAGTAAGATAAAAAGAGATCTTCTCTGCTATTATTAAATTATTAATACACAGCTGCTGGTGTCCCCAGAGCTAATCAACTTCTCAGCATCCCCTATATAGTATCTTCCTTTCTAGGATATGAATAAATAGGTAGATAAAATAGAGAGAGGGATTAAATAGCAATGATCACAGTAGGTTGTGGAATGAAGATCATTTTTATCTTCTTCTTTCTGCTTTTACGTATTTTCTAAATTGTCCAAGTGACTTTGTATTATCATTATAAAAAAAGAAAAAAAAGGTACAATTTTTTTTTTTAATTCAGTTAGCACAGATGATCTTCCTGGGATGATAGAAATGGTCTAAAACCGGATTGTGGTGATTGTGTTACAACTCTATAAATTAACTAAAAATCATTAACTGTACACTTAAAATAGAGGAGTTTCACAGTATGTAATTTATACCTCAGTAAAGCTGTTAACAGAGAGAGAACTTCCGTTTGACTAAATTTAAAGGACAGTGATCCCATCCAAACCCCGGTGTGCTGGGAGAAACTAACAAAGACAGGTCTGAGGAGAAAGTGACATGGACAATGAAATGAAGAAAGAAAGGCAGGAAGAACAAAGGAAAGAAAGTGAAATGAGCGAAGATGGGGGGGAGGGGAGAGCTCAGAAATTAAACAGGAGATGTCCTCCTACAGCATGGCTACAGACAGTCACGCTGTACAGCTCCTTCATTTCCACTCTGTAGGATATACACAGTCCATCAACATGTTGGTAAATGAACTTTTCTTGGCCTTGCAAACAGCAGCAGAAGGCTGGTACTTTGAAGATGTTGATATCATTTGGGAATTCTACCACCAATTCTGTCAGGGTGCCCCACACAGCAAAATTGGCATTGTGTCTTTGAAAGACAGATTGTATGCAACAAATAAAATGCTACCATGGTGTTGGTGTACCACATGAACACAAATAGCTGAAAGTATTTCTTTTGTCTAAATTAGAGAAGTACTATTTTCATATAATTTAACTCAACCTTTGTAGAACATCTGTTGGATGCAATGAAATCTTCTTGTTTTGAGGGATATAGAGATATCAAGGTACAGTTCCTGTCTTCTAGGAATCAAATAGAGCGGATATATTCTGTTTGGGGGGGGGGGGGGTGCTGTCACACTTAATGAAGGAAATAATGCATGAGAGTATGGCTAGGGCTTTTACAGAGAATCTGAAAAGAGATAAGGGAGCACCTTCCAGGCTGGGAAACGACATCCACAAAGGTACAGAGAATTTTAAGTTTAGGGTGTGATTAGGAAATGGTAATCATTTGGCGTGACTATATGCAGGATCCATAAGCAAGTGATGGAAAATATGTAATTAGGACCAGATGGTAAAAGACCTGGGGAGTTTTAACCCTCCTGTATATGTAAAGTAGACTCAGCAAAAATATTTAAAACAAAGATATGTCTCAAGATCCCAGTTTCTGTGAAGTGTAAGGTGGTGTGGTAATTTTAAAGGTATGTCCACAAAGTCTTTGACATGGATTTTCCACATGGGAGAAAGAAATAATTTGTGGCCAGAGGACAAATTGTAGTGGCCTTAAAGGTACACCCACAAATTTTTGATACCAATCCTCTCAAGAGATGGAACAAAATTCCTTTCCCCTTGACTGTGGAATGCACTTAGTGACTGTCCTCTAATGAATTAAATACCGCAGAAATGATAGATGTCGCCTTCAAGGTTAGGCTATAAAAAGACTGCAACTTCCATCTGGGGAGATCATTCAGTCTCTCCCACTCTCTCCTGGATCACTCTGTGGGAGAAGCCAGCTTCCACATGCTAAGGCAGCCTGGTGGAAAGGCCCGAGTGGTGAAAAACAGCCTGCTAAAAATGCTATGTGTGAGCTTAGAAGCAGAGCTTTCCCTAGCCAAGTCTCAGATGACTGCAGCCTGGAAAAACACCTTGACTGTAGCCTCAGGAGAGCTCCTGGCCCAGAACCACTCAACTAAACTGCTCCTGGGTTTCTGACCTATAGAAACTGTGAGTTTGTCATTACAAGCTGTTAAGTTTGGGGGTAATTTGTGATGCAGAAATAGATAACACAATTGGCTTGGAGGGAAGACAGACTGGACAAGACAGAGAAGTAAGTTGGAGTTGGCATTAGGCAAGGCAACAGACAATGAAAATGTAAATCAAAACAGTAAGAACAGTGATGATGAATAGAGAAGAAAGGATTTATGCCCAGGGCTGATAGAAATTTAATTAACAGCTTTTATGGGCTGATTAAATTGAGGAGTAGTACTGAAAGAGAGACAGAGATGTTGTAAGGCTCTTTCCATGTCCAGTTGAGATGACCAAGGAGATGGTAATGTCATTAACAAAAAAGGCAGTAAAGGAAACACATGAAGGGGGTATGGTGAGTTGATTATGTGTTGCCATGTCTGCATGTATTTTGGTTTTAAGCATGTTGACGCTCATACAGTAGCTGACATCTACAGAGATATCCAAAAAGCTATGGCAAAATCATACCTTGCACACTTAGGGCACAGGTGATTCAGAGTACAGACGGAGAGTGACCATGAACAGAGATGGGGCAAAATGACCCACATTTTGAACAGTAACGCTCTAAAGTACCTTCCAGACTTTCAATTCTGTCATTGCCTGAAAATAAACAAAGGTTGTTCACAATATAATAAAGGTTCAGGGGTCCGATGCTAAGAAATTGGAAAGTCCAAAGACTGAGATGGGTGCGATGAATGTGTAGAAGAGGACACTTTGTCACTGGGATCATCGGGGCTCAAGAAATGCTTCCTATATGTACATCAACAGGGTTTTCTTTTAAATATTGGTTTGTATGTGATACAGGATGTGAGGAAAATAAGAAAGAAATGCTTCAGGACATCTAGTTCCACTCCTAACAAGGTAATGGTATAAATAAATGATTTAGCAATAATATAAGCAAGAAGCCAGGACTCTGAGAATAAATAAATATGCATGACTTTCCTATGACACCTGATAACATGAACAGTTTCCTATGGAAGTTTGTATTATTTCCATGAAAGTGTGCATTTGTATATTAAATAGGATACATCTAGATGGCTAATTTATTCACTTAAATAAAATAACCTGTGACGCTTAAAGCCAATATTTGAAAACACATCAAGGATTCAAAGTTAAGATAGAGGACTCTAAGGAAAGAATTAAACGCCTCAGGGAAAATTGTGCTGCCAAAACTGGAATGATAATGAGCTGAAATTTCAAGTTTTGTTCTTGCATTAGTTAATGCATTTGGGCAGAAATCTTGCTTAGAACAAATGCATTTCAGGGCTTGTAATAACCAAATGTCTTTCTTTCTCAGTCTCTACCCATTGCAAAATTATGAGTCCCTCAAGTCCCCTTTTTTAGGTCATATAACCCTACAAGTTCACCTCTTCAGCGCAGCGATCTTTATCTCTCTGCTTGCTCTGCAGTAGGAAGTAGTCCTATCCATCATGGAAATCTGTGCATCAGACCATTTCTGCTTCAACAGCTGAGTCCCACAGTGTGCCAGATTCAGGGAACTAGATAATTATGGATATTCCCTACACTAAAGGCTACCCAATTAGTGGACATTTTTAATAGGAAACAGGTGTGGATCTCAACTCACAAACTTAACTGTGCAAGAAAGCTAATGTCTCTTTATTGTCTTTAAGGCAACCTAAATTGGACGCTGAGCGCTCTTTCCTCCTGGCTGGCAAGAAATCCAGTCTTAATCATCTGCACCCATCTCTCCTCCCTTCCCCATGGATTGTAAAACGTCCCAATGCCAAATCAATCATCAATTACTGATCTACAGTGGTTACAGCAAAAAGTGAAAAGTCCAGTGACCCGTGTATTATAATCACTTCCTACCTCCTGGGGTGCATATATTCATCAGTGAATAATAAGGGCCAGAGAAAACCCCCTTGCCTCCAGAGGCTGTCTCAATGACAGTGCCACAGTCTTGTTCTAATTCCTATGTTATATCTCAGACCTTTGCCTGCCCTGACTCCACACTTTCACCCAGTAGAATATCCAAATTCCTAAGCCCTTGTTCCCATCATGAGGAATGTAGACAACCCTCAGCTAGGACCACAGGACCTGAGCCAAGACTGGGTGAGCATTAGGGACAGAGATATATACAATCAGATATATACAAACACCCAGAAGTTCACAAAATGTAGGTAAGGTAAATGAGCAATCCAACTGTGGCTGCCAGAGGACTGGAAAGTGTCCATCGGTTTGAGCAGTTAAGAAGTTAAGCAGTTAAGAAGGCCATTTGTGGGGCACCTGGGTGGCTCAGTGGCTTAAGCCTCTGCCTTTAGCTCAGGTCATGATCTCAGGGTTCTGGGATGGAGCCCCTGCATCGGGTTCTCTGCTTAGCAGGGAGCCTGCTTGCCTCTCTGCCTACTTGTGATCTCTCTCTCTCTCTGTCAAATAAATTAATTAAATCTTTAAAAAAAAGAAGAAGAAGAAGAAGAAGGCCACTTGGTCACTTT
This sequence comes from Mustela nivalis, assembly GCF_964662115.1. Lineage (NCBI taxonomy): Eukaryota > Metazoa > Chordata > Mammalia > Carnivora > Mustelidae > Mustela > Mustela nivalis. The sequence continues at coordinate 121,060,779 of NC_139040.1, read as the reverse complement.
GATAAAAAACAAATAAACAAAAACAAAAATCCACTTCAGAGCAGTAATAGGAAGGGAAATCTGATTGAAATAACAGTCTTAAAAAAAAGTGGGAAAGGGATACAGCAAGTTTCATCCGTTCTTCTGAAAACGTGATAGCTAGAGATGATGGGGGGGGGGGGTGGATAGTATGCCAATGCTTGTAATAGTTTTTTGGTGTGTGTGTGTGTGTGTGTGTGTGTGTGTGTGTGTGTTTAAGATAACAGCAATTTGAGTATCTTTAAAGGCTATAGGGAAGGAGCCAGGTTGACCCCATAAGACAAAGATATATTGGGAAAAAAAAAAAAAAGCCTTATCTTTACTCCAGTGGAGAAGGGAGGGAAGGAACTTAAAAGCATAAAGAAAAGTGTTCGTAAAAGGAAAAAGGAAAGGGGCGCCCCTTATGAATACAGAAAGGAGGCAGGGTAAGGCTGAAAGCAAAGTATGAAGTCACAAAGTCGGGAAACTGTGGGAGCTCAAAACTCAGAGCCTCATTTTTCCCTATGCAGTACCACACAAGATCATTGCTGAGTGATGGGGTGGCCAGTGGGTTTGAGGCATGAGGTAAGATTTTAGTTTTGTTTCCTTTTTTTTGCCTTTGCATATACATATATAGCGATCTCACTAAATTTACCTATTAATCTTAATAGTTTGAGGATTCTTTGTGGATTTCTAGATCCACAATCATGAAATCTACAAGTAATAAGTTTTATTTTGCCTTTATAAGAGTTGTGCCCTTATTTATTTTACTTGCCTTACAACACTGGGTACTGCTGGGCTTACATTAATTCTTTGGCCAGGGATTCCCACACCAGGTGGGGACTGTAATTTCAGGCTCCACACCTTTATGATACGGGTTTAGGGTTTTCATTTCTCCAGGAGACTTACTTTCCCTCACCCCAGACCATACCTAAGACAAGACTGCTTCTTTCCTAGACCCATGGGCACAGGCTTTTGGTTACTCTTATACATAGGGGCAGCCTTTGTTGGTAGACAGCTCTAGTCTAGCATTCCGATTCCAGCTCCCCACCTCGCACACAGCTAAGGACATCTCCTTGGGTGGACAGTCCTAGCCTTCTATGGCCCTAGCATAGGGAAATCTACATTGTGATGGCAACAAGGGCATAGGAACCTGAATCTTTTTCTAGGTTGTGGATGTTAAACTTTAGCCCGTATAAATGATTTTACATGCAGTCTTCTGGGCCATCAGAACATCACTGCAAATGTTCTGAGTTCCCTCTTTCTTTCTGTCTTGAACCTGGTGACTTCCCTTTCATATTTCCAGGTCAGCTCTGAAATTATGCCTTTTTAACTAACACGGTAGTGAGGTGGAGTGGACCTTGAGGCCTTACTGCTGGTATTCTAGTGGTCCCTTTGTGGTGCAAATCTGCAGAGTTAGATGGTTTTCTTCAGGAGCCCTCAACAACCCAGGTGGATGGAGAGAAAGAATAAGGGCTGCATTTATCCTAGTCTGGACTCGGTAGGGCAGGCAAGATAGAAAAACAGTGGGGAGGCATGCCTGGGTGGCTCAGTGGTTTAGCCTCTGCCTTCAGCTCAGGTCATGATCTCAGCATCCTGGGATCGAGCCCCACATCAGGCTCTCTGCTCAGCAGGGAGCCTGCTTCCTCCTCTCTCTCTCTCTGCCTGCCTCTCTGCCTACTTCTGATCTGTCAAATAAATAAATAAAATCTTTAAAAAAAAAAACGGTGGGGAGGGGTGCCTGGGTGGTTCAGTCAGTTAAGCGTCTCACTCTTGGTTTTCACTCTGGTTAATGATCTCAAGGCCATGAGATCAAGCCCTGCATCAGGCTCCATGCTCAGTGCGGAGTTTATCTGAGATTCTCTCTCTTCCTCTCCGTCTGCTCCTCCCCACTTCTCCCTCTCTAACTCTATCTCTAAAAAATAAATAAATCTTAAAAAAAAAAATTCTGCCATTCAGGGGTGCCTGGGTGGCTCAGTGGGTTAAGTATTCACGTGTCTGCCTTCAGCTCAGGTCATAATTCCGGAGTCCCGGGATCAAGCGCCACATAGGGGTTCCCTGCTCTGAGGCAGGGAGTCTGCTTCTCCCTCTCCCTCTGCTCATGCCCTCATGTTCTCTCCCTCTCCCTTATGCTCACTCACTCTCTCAAATAAATAAATAACATCTTTTTTTAAAAATCTGGTGTTCGTACCCTAATACTCATCCTTTACCTAACTTTTGCTGCAACTTGAAACCTCTTCTGTACAGGCCTTGTCCCCACAGCAGGAACACAGAAAATCCCTCTGCACATGCTGATGACATGACTCAGACTTTGAGGAAGGATACTTTGTTTTGGTATATTATGGGAGTATCTCAAAATTGGTGAGATTGTTTATTGCTGTTGTTCGTGCTCTTGAGTTATAAATTACCATTTAGGTTCATCAATGTCAATTTAATTTGAAAAGAATTGTTTGGCTAACTCTATAGTAGTTAGTGAAATATTCTGCAGCTACAGTAATGGGGCCCATGATGTTCCAATAAATGGACATTTAAATGCATATCCACTGAATTTTTATGATTCCCTACCACCTGGTATCTCTGTAGATACTGAAAGAAAATTGTAATTTGATAAGGCTGGCGTGTTTGAAACATGCTATTCTCCCCCATCAACACTGAAGAACATGTATGTGGTGATTTATGACACGAAATATTTTACAGACTTTTAACTTGGAAAACTCAAGCTATAAAATTAGTAAAGCCCAGGTAGGTCAGGAGAGCAAGTGTACTGGGTGTACAAGGCCATCTGAATTCATACTGAAACACAAAGGCCACAAACCCACAATTACCTGGTAGCTGAGCTGGGCCTAGAAGTCAAGGGTTATGGCTCTCGGTCTAGGGCTCATTTGTAGGTCCTACATCATGGCATGAAGCTTAGAGCTGAGCTGAACTGTGATGTCTTGCCAACATAAATAACTGCTTAGCTGACAGAAACTTCAGGGGGCAGACAATTTCGTATTTAAAAAAAAAAAAAAAAAAAAAAAGACCTGGAAAGCTCAAATCCAAATCCATTCTACCATATAAATTAGCTAATTTCACAGTGTATAAGAAGCACTACTTTTTACTGCCTGTCTGAACTAGGAACTCTACGGCAGCAGTACATTTTGTTTGGAGCAAAATATCTTTTACTGAGCATTCACAGAATCATGATCTCATTTTCTGAAGTGTTATCTCTGAAAACATAATCAGCTACAAAAAATTTATCACTTTACATAAATTAATTTTGCAGACAATTTTTCATGCATACCCCCCCTTGAAGGCTAACACACTAAATGAGATACACTTATACTTGCAACTACAATTTATCTTGGTTAGTGGGCATTTTCGCTCTCTGGGAGAGAATTTTAATCTTCTGTAGGAGCAAAGCAACTTGGGAGTGGGGAGGTATGTCAAACTGTCAACAAAGAAAAGAAATGAAAAGAACCAAAGAAACCAATTTAAACTAATTCAAGGACAAAGGGACTATGAGAAGCACTGGAGAAAGTTGCCATCTGCAGGAAATGTTTTAGGCTCTACGTCTGTGATTAACTCTGTATTAGCCCCTGACCTATAAACCCCGTACCCTCCTACTTGTCAATTTCTTTGTTCGTTGTTCTAATTGATAGCTCCCTAAAGAATTAGGAATTTCACCAATATATATATATATATATATATATATATATATATATATATATATTTACTAGGAAGATCTTGAAACCAGGTTGTTAAATTCAGAAATGCTCCCCTGCCCATTGGCAAATAAGTGCTACCCCAAGCCTGTTGAGTCCTCCCTCCCACACTGACTGAACCACCCCGGGTCTGGAGAGCCCCAAGTGGGTGTTGCTTAGGCACTTGGTTCCCAGTAGCCTTCCAGCCAGCCCACGACAACTCCCATATACCAGTGCCCATCTTTATATGTCCTCCCAGATAGAGAAGGCCCAGTCCTTTGCTGGGAAGATGCCACTCCATCTGGCAGCGTTGGCACCCAGCAGACAAATGCCCAATGCCCATCTGGTCCCTGAGGCTGTGACCCATCATCAGAGGCTCATACTCCCTTGGAGTTGCCCCTACATGGCACCTAATAAAACTGCAGGGTACCAAAAAGGTCATTTGATCTTTTGAATACCACCTTGGATTGAAACTATGCTCACTATCTTTTCTCGAAACTGTTTTTTATTAAATATAACACCATTCTCTCTGTTTCCCTCAAGAAACCACGCTTCCTCATTCCTTTGTCTCAACATGAAAAGTTCATGTGAACTTTGTGAAATGATTGACTTCACAGAAACATCTGAAATTACTTCCAATCTCCCTGAAGTTCTTCCTTATGCTTGCATTTCAAATAACATGAACTTGGGCATGTGCCCCCATCAAAAAGATAAAAATGCATATTCAAATTTTGGTTGCACATTATACCACAATAAAGCTGATATTAAAAGAAACACACACACACACACACACACACACACACACACATCCACAGTGAGGGAAAAAGAGTGCATGAGCAATTTGGTTCTCTGAGTTCTCTTATTCCTCCCTCCACCCTGCCCATGTTGCATTGGCTACAATGCCATGAAGAAAAAATCCATTTCAAAAAAAAAGAAAGAAAGAAAGAAAAAGACCATTTCATTATATATATAATTAGAGGTAAGAAGAATGGCATGAACAATATGCCATCAAATATCTGATTAGGGCCAAGCTAGTTTTATTAAAGACAGCATGCCACACAGATATAAGTAATTCTATGTTTATGTGATCCTTTGACCTCTCTCCCTAATTCTCTCTGGTTCGGTACTATTGGCTGTTGTAGACTATGGCTAAGTATGATAATCTCTCTCCACCCTATTTTTCCCTTAAACTGTCTGATTTTTAATGGCTGGTTTCACAGAATGTAAGGTATTTCAAGAACATATGTTGTATTATGGCAGAAACACCATTATTCGGGTTTATTTCTAGCCTGTTACTTTGCGCTTTCTATTCTATGCTATTTCCACATATTCTTCAATTGTAATATTTGTCTGGAGAATAAAAAGAAATTTATTCACACTGGGTTTGGTCCAAAAAATACTTCTCAACCTTCAAAATAGCTTTGCATCTAAGGGAAAGTCAAGAGTAGGTACTGGGTTGTACACTTAGTCAAGTATTTGAGAGACTGACAATCTGGAAAATTTATTGAACTGTCACGTCAATCTGGTACAACTATAACTTGAGTTCTTTTGGTTATATTCACTCTATATATAATGCACTTAAAAATGTAGCTTTTTGGAGGCGCCTGGCTGGCTCAGTTGGTGGAGTATGTGACTTGATGTCAGAGTTGTGAGTGCGAGCCCCACGTTGGGTACAGTGATTACTTAAAAGTAAAATCTTAAATGAGGGAGGACATCTGGTGTCTCAGTCAGTTAAGCTGCTGCCTTCGGCTCACGTCATGATCTCAGGGTCCTGGGACTGAGCCCTGCATCGGGCTCCTTGCTCAGCAGGAAGTCTGCTTCTCCCTCTCCCTCTGCCTGCTGCTCCCCACTGCTTGTGTTCTCTCTCTCTCTCTCAATCTCTTTCTCACTGTCCCTCCGTCTCCCTCTCTGTCAAATAAATAAATAAAACCTTAAAAAAAAAATCTTAAGTGGAGTGCCTGGGTGGCTCAGTTGGTTGGGTGTCCAACTCTTGGTTTCAGCTCAGGTCGTGATCTCAGGGTCGTGGGATCAAGCCCAGCATTGAGCTCCTTGTTCAGCTGGGAGTCTGCTTGAGATGGTCTCTCCCTTGTGCTCTGTCCCTCAACCCCCTAAAATAAATAAATCTTTAAAAGTAAATAAATAAAATCTTCAAAAAGGGACGCCTGGGTGGTTTAGTGGGCTAAAGCCTCTGCCTTCTGCTCAGGTCATGACCCCACGGTCCTGGGATCAAGGCCTGCATCGGTCTCTCTGCTCAGCAGGGACCCTGCTTGCTCCTCTCTCTCTGCCTGCTTCTCTGCCTGCTTGTGATCTCTGTCTGTCAAATGAATAAAAAAAAAATCTTTAAAAAAAAAATCTTCAAAAAATGTAGCTTTTTGACACTCAAATATTAGTGTAACTATCTTTAAAAAAATAACACAAACTTTATTGCTGAGCAGTTTTTTTTTTAATATAGCACAACTCCCAAACTATTGTTTCTCCTGAACAATAAGTTTGCAGGGACTTCTGTTTGTTCCTCATCTACAATTAGTAGGTAAAACAGTATGTCAGAGATGGAGTTCCTTGTTGTAAACATCGCCCAGACATATATGAAGTTCCTGGCATTGTAACCATCGACATGGTATAGAGATCAAGAAAACTAAAAAGACTTTGTCCTCAAGAAGACAGGTAAAAACAACATAAGCAGAAATATCAATGACTCAAAGAAAACACCATCCCCTCTATACAATGAGCTACAAGCTATTTTGCTGCAATAGTATTCCTATCCAAATATGTGGGTGCATGTGTGTGTATAAATAAAGGGTACTGAATTTGGGGAACATTTTTACTGCCTTTACATAAGATTTGAAGTTTTGTGGTTTCAGAGAACAGTGACAAACTCAAATGATGTTCACACACTTAGGATTCTTTTGCCTTCTCTAAAAATATCAATAGTATTTTTTAATAGCTACCATCTGTTGGCAAATATTACGTGACAGGTATAATGTTAAAGATGTGTTGCTTCATTTAATCCTCACATAATTCCACTCTTAGATTTAACTTGTCCAATCACTTGATGCTTTAGGTTTGTCTGACTCTTAACTATTCCATGTTGGCTTGTGTTTTCTTTCTGTTTAGACATCAGATACAAATGCCAAAAGGAACAAAGGTTGAAATTTGACCCTTATTAGGATACCAGAAATAAAGACTCAGCCTTGTTCTCAAAATGAAATTTTCCTTGCAAATAAAAACTCTCTAAAACTCAACAAATACCCATTGAATACCTATTTTGTGCCAGACCTTCTTCTAGGAGCTGATTATCAAATTAATATTGAGGGGTGCCTGGGTGCCTCAGTCAGTTAAGCATCTGCCTTCAGCTCAGGTCACGATCTCAGAGTCCTGGGATTGAATTCGGCATCACATCAGGCTCCCTGCTCAGTAGGGGGCCTGCTTCTCCCTCTCCCACTGCCACTCCTCCCACTTGTGCTTTCTCTTACTCTCTCTCCTGCTATCAAATAAATCAATAAAATCTTTAAAAAATAAAGTAAAATTGAAATGGATGCTACTCATTGGGTGACTTACCACTATATGAAGGTAGACAAAATAAAGAAAAAAATTTAGAATATTCTCCTTAAGTACAGCAGGGAACTCAGCTTGAATCTAGATTTTGTTCACCACAGAAATCAGGTTAACTTAGGGGCTTGGAGAGTGGAACAGAAAATCCTTGAGCATTTATGGAAACACACTTTTCAAAGACATTCATTCTAAGGGAAGAGAATCATAAAGAATAATTTGAGCACCAGAAAAGTAGACAAGGTCAAAAAAAGAGACAGGTCTTCAGATTGTCTGGATTGATGATACAGCCCCAGAACCAGGGGCCTGAAGCAAAAAAGCCAGCAAAACCCAAAAGAACTGAACCACCAGGTGCCGACTGTGGCAGTTCCATTCACGGTCAACACAACCCACTGCCCATGGCTCTTAGAGCAAAGGGACACTATGCCTTCCAAGAAGACATCAGTACCCTCAGCATGGAACTTGTGCAGCTTCAGGACAAACATCAGCCGTGGCCTCAGCTCTGGAAACCACCAATAGAGAACCAGCTGCGAACCTGGACATTAGCATTGTACAGAGACTTTCCTACAAAGGTCTGGAGAAGGGAAGGAGATAAACATGGGGACCACGTGGGGTGCCTGGCCGGCTCAGTCAGTAGAGCATGCAACTCTTGATCTCAGGGTCATGAGTTCGAGCCCCATGTTGGGCATAGAGATTACTTATAAATAAATAAATAACATGGGTGCCACAGGGTAACCAACGGATTTAGTTTTTAGAATCTTCATGAGATACCCTTTGAGACTCCCAAGACCATCTGTAAGGAATCCCAGAAACTGGAGTTCCAACAGAGTGCTGGAGGATAGAAGAAGAGCCTTGGGACGCTACGTGTGCGCTCATTTCCTGCCAATTTGTATTAAGTAGATTTGTAATGTTGCAGTGTGAAAAGATTAATGAAGCCCAACTTTATGTGTGAAATGTGAATAATTCATCCATGATTTTAATTCAAGAATCTCCTAATTCCAAAGCTGCATGGCCAAGTGAATTTCATATTGAGTGGATCCTATTTTCACATGGCACAGCCACGGTAGCTATTAAACAGAAATAATATTCCCATTAGAATATTCACCTGAATTACATGGGTTTCGAATTACACAAGGTGTATGAGTTTTGTCACTGTTGCTTTGGCCATGGCAAACTCCGGTTTGGTGTGGCTGGGATGCCTGGGTTATATAAACAGCAGACAGAGAGGGTGGTGTGTCACACAGCCATCTAATCAACAAAAAAACCACTTTTTCCTTTCATTCCAGTAAATTAATACCTTCTTCCTTACAACATGGCATTTTCTCAGAAGATTCCTGAAAATGAATTAAGTAGGAGGTGCATTTTTAAGCTAGCTCCTGCAGAGACTTATCACCTAAGTAACCATTATACTGATGTGGCTGTAATATTTGTATTTTTCAATTCACTCATGATTACATCAATCATGAGCTTAATTCTGTCCACCCACTCAGAAGTCACCCATGACCATAAGTAGTTCATGAGCCTTTTGTAAAGACAGTCTTCTGAAATAAAGAGACTGTGTTTGCCATAATAGATTTGTGGTTTTGTTTTTCATGGCAAAGGAAATGTAGCCGCTGAGAAAAGCAGGCTCCTATAGCAAGTTCTGTTTTTTGTTCTAAAGGCTTTCAAATTACTTTAGTAATCACAGAGTATAAAGAATTAGAACTGTACTGTCCATTATCATGCCAATTACCACATAAGGCTATTAAGCACTTTAAATGGGGCTGGTCTGGGTGGAGATGTGCTATAAATGTAAAACATAGACTAGATTTCAAAGATTTAATATAAGAAAAATGTAAAATGCTTTATTAGTAATATTTTATGTTCATGAAATGGTGAAATAATCATTTGGATACAAGAGTTAAATAAAATAGAGTACTAAATTTTATTTCACCTGTTTCTTTTTACTTTTTTTAATGGGACTAAGAGAAAATGTAAGAAATACATATGTACCTCACATTATATTTCTGTTTGACAGCACTGAGCTAGATGCTGCCATTATTCCTCCATCACCATATTCTTCCTCTGCCTTTATACACAGAGCATGCCAGGGCTGGAAAATTTAGCACTTCTCCATCATTAGAGGTCCAGATATGTCCAGAATATTTCTAAATATTCCCAGGGAATGTGTGTATGTCCTGCCTGTCGCTCTGAACTGCCTTCATACTTCTACCCGTCAGAACATAACATCTGGGGCACCTGGGTGGTTCAGGTCATGATCCTGGGGTCCTGGGACTGAGCCCTGCATTGGACTCCCTGCTCAGCGGGGATCTGCTTCTCCCTCTCCCTCTATTCCTCCCCCGTCACTCATGCGCTCCCTCAAGTAAATAAACAAAGTCTTAAAAAAAAAAAAAGAAGAAGAAGAAGACGAGGAACATAATATCTTTTCCCATCTCGCCTCATCCCTAGTTTCAGCTCCCTAAGGACTCACGTTTTACAAAAAATTCTTCCAGACCAAAAAAAAAAAAAAAAAAAAATTGATTTTCATGGACACATGCCTTTCCTTAATGAGATGGACTGCTAAGGCATAATCTAGTTCCCCATTTTCTCAACCTCTCTCACGAGACCCACCTCTAGTTCTTTGATTTGCATAACCAAAAGGCCCCTCAAACTGTCTTCCCAAACAAGAACAGTCTTTCCTCAAGACAAATTCTGCACCCCACACCACAGAATATGAAAAAGGCTGCCTGCCAATGCTAAACCAGGTCCCATTATTGCTTGCATCTCCCACTACGTAGACTTGATAACAAATCACCGGGCAGGGTCTGCAACCAGAGAGATGTGTTGTAGGAGCTGTGTGTTTACCATGATTGTTGATTGGGGTCTGCTCATTCAAGCCTCTTTGTTTACTTAAATGCATTCATCCTCAAGCTTCACTCTGCAACATCTGTGTATTTTTGAACTGCTGGCTGTAAACTGCTAGCTTTGATTAGAGACCTGTGCATTTAGCCCTTTCTGTGGGCTCATTGTTGTGCTGGGTCAGAGGGATGCTGGGAACCTGGGTACTTCTGCCCAGCTGAGCTTTCATTGAGCCTCACAGAGTATGCGTGCACCTGGGATAGAGATGGCTGTTGAGGGGAAAACCCCAGAACTTCCTCAGCTGGTACCTAAGTAGAGGGAGGGAGGGATGGAGATGTCTCCAAGCAGGTAGGTCAGCTATGTGGATGGTGAAGCCCCACATTGCCGTGTGGTTAAAAGGAGAAGAGAACCAGGACAATGCTGGGCTTCAATGATGATTATTAAAGAATTCAAAAATACATTTTAATGTATATTCTTTTCACTAATTTCAACATTTTCCTCAGAGAAATGGCTGTTCGAGGTCTGAAACAGGAAAGGGACAGGACATCATGTTAAATCAGAAAGTAGGGGCGTTTTCAAAGATTACTAGATGGGGTCCACAGGACATGGAAGTTACTTACTACTGTCCAAAGTCATAACATTTTGAAAATTAAAAAAAAAAAATGGACTCTGGTTCCATTCAAGATGCAATGAGGACACGCCACACCATATCTCCCCTTGATTACAAAAAAAAAAACCCTAGACATGGTATATAAAGCAAATACCAGAGGCTCTACAAAGTGGATGTATTAGTTTGCTTTGCTGCTGAAACAAATTACCACAAATTTAGTGGTTTAAAACAAAACCAATACATTATCTATAGTCCCAGAGGTCAGAAACCTAAAATGGGTCTGCAAAGCTGTGTTCCTTTGGGAAACTCTAGAGAATCTATTTTCTTCCCTTTCCAGTTTTTAGATGCTGCCCGAATTCCTTGGCTCCCAGTCCCTTCCTCGCGTCTCTCTGACTTTTGCTTCTGTCATCACATCTCCTCTGGCTGACTCTCCTGCCTCCCTCTTACAGGGGCCCTGATGATCACATTAGAGCCACCCAGATAATTCAGGATAATCTCCCCCATCAAAAGGTCATTCACTTAATCAGGCTTGCAAAATCCTTTTTGCCATGTGAGGTAACATATTTACAGGTTCCAGGTCTTTGAGCATGGACATCTGGGGTTGGGGGGGTGAGTGGGCAATTAGTCCACCTACTACAGTGGATAAAGAGCAAGGGGACTGGGTAAGGAACCCGGGGTTTAAGGGACAACCTGGAAGAAATTCGCAGGCTTTTTTCTTTTTTTTTTTTTTTTCTCCTATACATCCCAGCTCAAGCTCTGAGGCAGCCTGCAACCAGGACTAAGAGAGGGCATGGACGGAGGGTGCTATGAGAAAAACCTGCTCTCCAACCATGGGGAAGGTGAAGGGCACGGGGGTTCCCACGAGGGACTCAGGATTTAGGACTTTCCCTACTCTGTGTCAGGCGAAAAACAGCGAGAAGCCAGCATCAGGAAACGTCCACATTTCTGAACAGAAATGCTTTTTCTCGGAGTCCGGAATCAAATCGAACAGAAACAATACAGTAGTCCCTCCCTCCTTACTCGGGGCGCATAAGTGCCAAGACCCCCGAGCGGTGCCTGAAACCATGGAGAGCATCCAACCCTATATATGACTATGCTCTGCCCCAACCATACATACTATAGAGTTTAATTTATAAATGAGGCCCAGTAAGATATGAATAATAGTAACTGAAATAATAAATAATGACGAATAATTCAATCGAACAACTGCAACAACATACTGTAACCAAAGCTACGTGAAAGCGACCTCTCTCAAAACGTCTTCACTATCCTCAACTCACTCACCCTCCCTCTGCTTCCTGCCGTGACACGGACGAGGGGCGGTGACACACATCTGCGTCAGGGGGAGAAGCGGCGTGAGTGCGCAGGCGTTAGGCGCTGTGACGCAGCGTCAGCGTCGGACTCTACGGACCCGCCTCCTCGGAGGCTGCGTCAGAAGGAGGAGCCTCATTGCGGAAGGCGTGGTGGGCAGCTGCTGATTGACAGCGCGGAGAGACGGAGCGGCAGTGACGAGGCCAGGACCGCTGTGCCCGCCAGGAACAACCGTGGAGTCCTATAACCAGGGTCTTAGAGGACCCACGGAAATTGTTGGGATGTTGGGGGCGGATATAACTTGAGTTCTAAAAAGGCTCTTGGGAAATTAAAAACAAGAAAGAAAAAGACTCTTCAGGCTGAAAATAAGGATCAATCATGGAAAATGCAGAAGAAAAGAGTATGACTCATGAATTTCAGATACAGGCAGAAAATGAATATTTAACAATTATACAGAAGATAAAATAGAGTTAGACAGTTGCTGGATGAAATGCTAAAAACAGAACACCGCGTTGGCTAAAACCTCTTTCTTTAGAATTTTTCAATAAAAACTTTCAAGTAACCAATAACTGCACAATTTCAGGTTCCTTTCACAGAGTCATAAATCAAGCCAGAAGAAATTCCAAAAGCCATTTAAACCAATTACCTGTTCCAGGAAGGAACAGGCTTAACTGACTCAAAAGGAAAATTTTGAAGGCTCTTTGAAAAGTTTTGAGGAACTCCTACCACCTCCTCGGTTCCCCTTTCTGCTGCTCAACTCATCCCCAAGATGCCAGCTGTGGTCCCCTGACACCTAGGAGACCAGAGAAAAAGGGATACAGACCCCAGTCAATGTCACTGCCTGGATAGTCCTAAATTCTCCTGGTGATTTCTGTTTATGCCCAGAGTTGCCCTTCTGTGTCCAGGGTGTGATGTTCAGCTATACCATCTCTGATCCATCCCAAGTGTCCCTACATGCATGGTCCCTTCACCACTTCCCACAAGGAACCCACTCATCTAGAGCATTTTGTTTGAATACAACGTTTTCAAGGTTGAAGAGTTTGCAGGGAAAGGTCAAACATAAGAGTGCAAGGACCTCTCCCATCTCCTTACCCTCTTCCTCTCTCTCCTGCGCACCCATGTGACTGTCTCCTTTTCATCTTAAATGGAAGATCTCTCCACTCCCTGGCCCCAAATTTCAATTTATTCATGTAGAAGCCTCTCTCTCTCACTCTTTCTCTTTCTCCCTCTCTCGTGCACAGTAATCAAGAATGTCTCAAAAAGAAAAGAAAAAAAAAAAGTCTCAGCAACTACCACAAGCAAGCAAGACTTCCAAATAACTATTGTGCTCTCGTGAAGAATGTTGATGCCTAAAATTATCTCTCAGTTCATCAATCTAAGCAGGATCATTTCTGAACTTAGAGTAAATGTCTCTTACTACTGTTCTCACAATGCTTCACTGAAATTCCTGAGAGGGAGTAAGTTATGTAAATCACCACCTGTTTTCTATATCCTGAAGTCCAGTTTCTACCCCTGATGTGGTCCATGTCTTTTTCAACTTTCTATTCCTTTTCTTGCCTGTGCCTCAGGTGGGGATCTCCCCATTAACAAGCACTGAGACAGGGATTTGAATGGGAGTAGCTAATTTGGGAGGTGATTCCAGGAAGCTCTGGTGGGGGAGTGGGAAGATGAAAGAGAAAAGGGAAGGAAGCCAATATAGAACGCATTCACGAGCAGCTTATTACTGTGAGCAAAAGGCGCTTGATCATTCTGAGGATCTCAGAGAGATGATGTTGAAAATAGATGGGGAAGCTGATATATTTATCCATCAACCCCAATTCATTGATGGATAGGGTTGATGGATAAATCAAGATTTATTTAGGTTGAGGTGGACAGGTTGATGAATAAATCAACCTCTATTTAGGTTGAGATGGATAGTTGAGGGTTGAGGGTAGCTCCCAGCGGCCTTCAGTCCCTGCCACTTCTGGCCTGCCCTGCATAAGGCTAAAGCACAACCCCACTCCTGCTAAAAAGCCATTGGCCCTGGTGGGTTCAGGGATGGCAAGTACTTGGGGGTGAAGTTGGATGCACTAACTTCCTCTGCTGTAATGAATAACCTAGACTTCTTAGGCCTACACTGTTCTGCACTAGCCCCTGATCATGCTATTCCTATACAATATCCAACTGGCGTAGGACGACTAACTTGCTCTCAAATCACCCTATGTGGCTGACTTGGCTTCTTCTGTTCTCTGGGAACAGTTTCAGAAGGATCCTTATAACCTAGTGAACATAAGGAGAGAAGGCAAAGAGTAAACATGTCAGTGAAATGCAAGTGACATTTGTCACTCTTTGCTGACCCAGTAGATGACATTTAGTTCCAATGCTTCTTCCCACCATTTTGACAGCTTACTTACCTCAATGAACAGTATCACTTTCAGTCTTGGTTAATAAACAAATTCCCATCGATCAGCAGAAGTAAAAGGAAAAATCCATTATCGGGAAAAGAAATGTCTGTGGAAGTATTTCACAGATACTGGATTCAGATACTTTGGCTTTAGGCAAAGTGAGAGTCTCCAGTAATGCAGTCTGATCTTTTCTGTCACAAAATCTTGGTCTCAAAACATGATTTACTCCTATTTAAGTGTATGTGAATATTAGATCGTGAAGTAATGATTTCCTCAAAGTAAAACTAAGTTTGCAAATGGCTTTTTCAACTGGAGCCTATGGTGATATTTGTCTTTTTCGCTCTGCCATCTCCCGTTCCTTTGGCAATCTTCTTTATAACTCCCACCACCGTCCTTATATTTCAGTAGAAAACAATTGTCTACACTGGATTGGGGGATGCTTAGGAGATACGGATGGGGAAACGTTGTGGCCTCACCTAGGTCTTCCTGTCATGTTCCTAATCTATATTTCCCTTTGTCTCCCCTCTCAAAATTCCTATTCCAGCTCCATCTCATGTATATCATGAACTAATTCGTATTAAGCTATAAACAGCTAAAAAGAGCTCAGTGCTTTATAATTCCCCCCCAAAACTTTGTATTTTCAAAAGCAATGTGTTTTTTTTTTAAGACACATTTATTCAGCGTCATGATCAGACTATTACATTTAGCAATCAACAGCATGGGTGCAAAAAAAAAAAAAATCTACATTAAAACCCTTTGTTGGAATGCTTTACACTTTCCACAGAACAGAAACTAAAATAACCTGTTATACAATTAGTCACAAATACAGTCCTCGAGTTTTTTTGCCCATACACATGAGTATTGTCTAAAACATGTCTTCTTTGTAGCAGCTAGGCCCTGCCACCACTGTGCTTGGCTGAGTTCACAAATCTGTTGTAACCTGTAGCTTCCCTGTCACTTCTCTGGCTCTCCTCTCCTGCTAAGCTTTGTTTCCTGATGGTAATTAAAACCTTCTGCCACTGCCTTAGCTGCTGCTGCTGCTGGAACCACCATAGCCACCTTGGTTTCGTGGTTTGGCGAAGTATTGGCCTCCACCACCATAAGGGCCAGAGCTTCTGCCTCCAAAATTGCCTCCTTTTATGGGTCCAAAATTTGAGGATTGATTGTTGTAATTTCCAAAATCATTATAGCTTCCGCCACCTCCAAAGTTGCTTCCATCATTACCAAATCCGTTATAGCCATCCCCACTGCTACCATAGCCACCACCACCTTGACTGCCACCAAAGCCACCTCGACCACTGAAGTTTCCTCAGCGACCAAAGTTGTCATTCCCACCAAAACCACCTCCACGACCACCACCAAAGTTTCCAGAACCACTTTGACCTCTTTGGCTGGATGAAGCACTAGCCATCTCTTGCTTAGAGAGCGCTTTCCTTACTTCACAGTTGTGGCCATTCACAGTGTGGTATTTTTGAATGACAGTCTTGTCTACAGAATCATGGTCATCCAATGTTACAAAAGCAAAACCCCTCTTTTTGCCACTGCCTCGGTCAGTCATGATCTCAATCACTTCGATTTTCCCATATTGTTCGAAATAATCTCTTAGATGATGTTCTTCAGTGTCTTCTTTAATGCCACCAACAAAAATCTTTTTCACAGTTAAGTGGGCACCAGGTCTTTGAGAATCTTCTCTTGAGACAGCCCTCTTTGGTTCCACAACTCTTCCATCCACCTTGTGTGGCCTTGCATTCATGGCTGCATCCACCTCCTCCACAGTGGCATATGTGACAAACCCAAAGCCTCTGGAGCGTTTGGTGTTCGGATCTCTCATTACCACACAGTCCGTAAATGTTCCCCATTGCTCAAAATGGCTCCTCAGACTCTCATTGGTTGTTTCAAAGCTCAGACCTCAGATGAAGAACTTCCGCAGCTGTTCAGGCTCTTTGGGAGACTCTGACTTAGACATGACAGCGGCCAGAGGGGAGACTTTAGCGATGCTTACTCAGCGGCGTCCACGGGCAGAAAGGAGTAATCTAACGAATGTATCTCAAAAGCAATGTGTTATTAATGGTATGATCTTAGGTGATGTGTTGGAAAAGCTGTGGGATTATTTTTTTGTAGGAAGGCCTTTAGTGACATTTCTCAAATCCCTCCATTTGGGTTATCACCTGTTCCATCTTGTGATATCAGTCCTAGAAAGATTCCAATAAAAATATCGTAAGACAACTAAATAAATTGTCTATGTGAAGAAGGAATAGGTTAGAATAAAAATGTATACTTTTCTGCAGGATGGTTCCTTTTAAGTTTGATTTCTATGGAGTTCTATTTGTTTATCCCATGGTGGTCCCACAGAAAAGCAGACAGAGAAGAACACTTGAAAAGTAACTGAATAGTAATGATATGTACAGAGGAGTCTCTGATAGAAAATAAAAGTCTGTGGAGCAAAAGTCAACATCTGAAAATAATTTTTCAGAGACTGTCCAATCCAACATATGCCACTTAGAGCACATACTGTTGGTTAAACCCTAATGTCCATTGTCTCCCTCTTATGATTCCTTATTTTCATCTGGATCCGTGATCACCAGGTAAAGTCTGCATTTCCCAGACTCCTGTTCAGTTAGGTTGGCCATATTGACTAAGTTCTACCCGGTGAGGTATAAATGTGATTTCATCATGTGATCTTATCTGAAGATCTTTCTTAAGAGCAAGAGCTCAACTTTGCTTCTTCTTTCCCCCAGCCTGCCTCCCATCACCTCTCCCTTCATCCTGATGTTAAACATGTTGATATGATGGCTCTAGTCCCATCTTGAACTGTTAGGATAAGGGCCATACCCCTGGAAAAGCAGAAAGGAGAGCTGGAGGCAGCCAGGGCCTCTGGAGATTTTGTGGACCAGAACCACCACACGAGCCCTGGAAGGTCCACCTCCAGGGCTTCAAACTGAGAAGCACAAAGCTCTATAGGGAGCTTCTGTTACAGTCAAACTAATCTGAACTGATAAACCATCCTTTTTTTCTTTCCTTTTTATTTTTTTAAGATTTTATTTTTAAGTAATGTCTACACCCAAATTGGAGCTCAAATTTACAGCCCCAAAATCAAGAATTGCAAGCTCTACCAACTGAACCAGCCGGCATCTTCCCCCATCGTTGTTTTGTTTTGTTCTTAATTTGACTCAACTTCTCATAAGAAAGAAGGATCTATGACTCATGCAGACTCATTCCCAGGTTGGAAAGCTAGTTTTATCATACATGTCAACCCGCTGTTGTTCTGTGTTATACAGATGATCTTCTAACATTCTCCTTTCTTGTTATTTCATTATGATCCTTGGTGCCTAGATAATTGGAGCATCAGAGGAAAGTGACAAGAATAAAGCCAATGTAATATGTCAGTTAAAAAACAATAATCAAGAATAATCAGAAGCATGAGTTTAATCCTGGCTTTATCTGCACATTATTAAGCAGAACTGTTTTGGAAACTGGGGAAAATGAAAGGCCTAGTAGGCACTGAAAATATCTGTAATTCCCTATACCCTATAAATGAGCAACTGAATAAATCCCAAAGGTTTAATGACCTTAGTTTTCCAATATGAATTATAACTTTAAGACTGAAATGAAACCCAAAGATTTTTTTCATGAAACATTTTCCAGAAATCACCTTATAGCAGTGACGGACATATATGGCTCCACAATCTAAAAGCTGATCATGGGACACTTGGGTAGCTCAGTTGCTTAAGCCATTGTCTTCGGCTCAGGTCATGATCCCAGCATCCTGGAATCGAGTCCCACATCGGGCTCCTTGCTCGGCAGGGAGCCTGCTTCTCCCTCTGCCTCTGCTGCCACTCTGCCTGCCTATGCTCTCACTCTCTCTCTATCTCTCTCTCTCTGGCAAATAAATAAATAAAATCTTTTAAAAAAATTAAAATTAAAAAAAAAAGCTGATCATGCTATGTCAGGTCTTCCTAAACTGTTATATTTTGGAAGATCAAGATATGACTTCAAATAATAACACAGGTGAGATAATGGCACTCTTCCTCATTTGGTGGAAATATTATTTTGGTATGAAAAGGTCAATTTAGAAAAATTAACCCCAGGGGTGCTGGGTGGCTCAGTGGGTTAAAGCCTCTGCCTTGGGCTCAGGTCATGATCCCGGAGTCCTGGGATTGAGCCCCACATTGGGCTTTTTACTCGGCAGGGAGCCTGTTTCTTCCATTCTCTCTGCCTGCTGCTCTGCCTACCTGTGATCTCTGTCAAATAAATAAATAAAATCTTAAAAAAAAAATTAACCCCATAAACTTAACGAGTTGGACATTGGTTGTTCCCTAACAAGATGAATCAAAATAAATGTCTACTACTTTTTGTTGACACATCATTTTGCAATCCCCTGCCAAATCTTGCTGATTGTGTGTCACACGTTGTTAAAAAAATCTGATCCTCCTATACCTTTGGTAATTTCCCCAAAACAGTGTTCACAATATTGGCTGCATATTAGAATCACTAAGGAGGTTTTTTAAAGGCCCAGACCTAGGCTCAGTCCCAGACCAACTGAGTAAGAACTTCTTAAGTGTTGGGCTGAAACACTAGAGTTTTCCATATTACCCCAGGTGATTCGAATGTGTACCTCGGGTTAACACCCACTGCCACAACGGAGCCCCATTCCAACTGTGTGACTAGAACCAATTTACATCTTGCTTAAATTAACATACACTGAAAATTAATTCTGTCATCCTGTACCTGAAACGTACCACATTTAGACTTTCCCCTCATGTTCTCATATCTGCTTCATTTTAGATACAGGTATCAAGAAAAATAATTTCCCCAAATAGTTATCTTCCACAGTTATGTGGTTTCTGGGAGGGCCGCTGTCTTCTCTAAATACAGTTTGGCAAATGAGAGGAGAGGTTAAAACACAGAGAAGCAGTTGATTGTTGAATCAGACTGAAGACAGAGAAAACTAATCGACACTCTTTCTTTCTTCTTCTCTCACTGGCAAGATTCATCTCCAAACATCCTTTGTTGCAGGTAAGAGTGCAAACCTATTGGTGTTTCCAGAACCATCTCTGGGGAAACTCAGGTAATAAATAGGAGCTACATCTGTCATCCTATTCCACTAGACCAAAATCTCACTAAAACGTGTAAAGAAAATAATGTCGGTAACATTTTTTGCTCATTCTTACTCATTAGGAGTCTTAACTATTTGAAAGTAGTCTTTTTTCCTCTCTAAGCATCAAGGTAATGGGGGAAAGGTGGTGGAGGATATTAGAGACCCAAGCAGCTTCATTAGTAACTGCTGAATAATTCTGGATGAACATCTAATCCTGATTCATCCAGAAATTATGAAGATAATTTGATTCAAATCTAAAACCTGTCCCCCATGTTTTTGCTACATGATGAGATCAAAAGCTGGAAAGGCGCATCTGTAAAAGAGACAATGATGTAAAACAGATTTATAAGTTACACATGCAGAGAGCCTGGGTGGCTCAGTAGATTAAGCATCTGCCTTTGGCTCAGGTTATGATCTCAGGGTCCAGGGGTCGAGGCCCGCATCACATCGGGCTCCCTTCTCAGTGGGAAGCCTGCTTCTCCCTCTGCCTCTGCCCTACTTGTGTTCCCTCTCTCACTGTCTCTCTCTCTCTGACAAATAAATATATAAAGGGTTTTTTTAAATAAAGATTTTATTTATTTATTTGGCAGAGAGAGAGATCACAAGTAGGCAGAGAGGCAGGCAGAGAAAGAGAGAGGCAGGCTTCCTGCTGAGCAGAGAGCCTGATGCGGGGGCTCGATCCCAGGACCCTGAGATCATGACATGAGCCAAAGGCAGATGCTTACCCCACTGAGCCACCTAGGTGCCCCATAAATATATAAAACCTTAAAAAAAAAAAAAAAGTACACATGTCTGTTATATGTTACCTGTAAAATTGGTTAGTCTAATTTTAATACTTTTCCTTCTCTTCAACCTAATCATAAATCAGAAGTGTTCAGTAATTCTCAGAGCCAGAAGAATTTCCATATTCAAAATAACACACTTGAAATGTTGGAAATGGGGACACCTGGGTGGCTCCGTGGGTTAAAGCCTCTGCCTTCAGCTCAGGTCACGACCCCAGCGTCCTGGGATCAAGCCCCACATCGGGCTCTCTGCTCAGCAGGGAGCCTGCTTCCTCCTCTCTCTCTGTCTGCTTCTCTGCCCACTTGTGAATTCTCTCTGTCAAATAAATAAATAGAATCTTTAAAAAAAAAAAAAAGAAATGTTGGAAATGTTTAGACTATTAAGTGGTTAACTAAATGGGCACTATTTGCTTCTTAAATTACATAACAAAATGAATAGCACTTTCAGATATTCAAATAAAAGGCATAAATACCAAACACAATAGCAGTCACCTTTTGATAATCTATACTCATGGAAAAGAAAAGGTGTTTTGAATAAATGGAAAATTAGAACATGTTTCTGAAATGGAAGGTAAGTGTGAGTTCTTTTAAAAACAATAAATAAATGCCATCCAGTCAGCATGAAAATGGGGATTTTTTTATTTCTTTTTTTTTTTTTATAGCCATATAATGTACTTTTATCCCCAGGGGTACAGGTCTGTGAATCGCCAGGCTTACACACTTCACAGCACTCACCATAGCATATATCCTCCCCAATGTCCATCGTTGGACACTCCATCCCTCCAAAATAACATATTAAAAAACAAAACAAAACAGAACTGTACAGTTGGATATGGTTGGACTTCCCATAGTTATGTCCTCCTTTTTCACCCTTAAACATTGTTTGTGGCTTTCTCTCTCTCTTTTTTTTCTTTCCTTGAACCAACTTTTTTTTGAATTTTTAAATTGTATTTTTATTTTCTATTTCATTTATTTTTATTGTTGTTTTTATCCTTTTTTTAAAAAAGAAGGTTTTAGTGTTATATTTGGGCACTTGACTCATATTTTTAAGCTTCTCTTCTTTTCCAATGTAAACATTAAAGATTATAAATTTCCCTTATAGAACCACATAACCTGTTTTAATATGCAGTATTGTCATTAAGTTACATTTCCATCACGATTTCTTTTTTTACTCATGATTATTTTGACATATTTTTGTTGATTTCCAAACACATGGCATTTTTAAGATAGTTCTTAAAAAGTGTTATATAAATCCCAAAAGTGCAGAAATCATAAGTACACACCTCAGTGAATTTCCACAAACTGAATTTACTCATGTACTCACTCTCAGAACAAGATAATATTTTTAGTTCCAGATGCCCCCAGTATCTTCACTCAAAGTCATCATCTTCCTTGAAGGTAACTATTCTTACTTCTATTACCATTAATTTGTTTTGCAGATTTTTGTATTTTATATAAACAGAATCATATAGTATGCTCTCTTTTTTATCTAGTATCTTTCATTCTTCCCCATAGTTGTTAGATTCATTCATTTTGTTGCATAGATAAACAACTCTTGATGAACATTTAGGCTGTTTTCAGTATTTGATTCTGATTAATAATGCTATTATTAACATGTGTAGCCATTTCTGTTGGGTATATACCTAGGAATGGAGCTGTGTATTATAGCTATGCCTAGGTTCAACTTTACTTTATATAATCATACTACTAGAAAGTAGATACTATCTTCCAATGCAATTGTACAAAAATACATGTCCACCAGTATAGAATAAAAGTTTTTGGTGCTCCACATCAGTGCTAACACTAGTTTTTCCCGCCCTAGGATTTGGAGAGTACAGAGTGGCTTTTTACTGTGTCTTAATGAGAACTAATGAGCTGAGCACCTTCTCCTATGTTTATTGGCAACTCAGAGATCATCTTTTATGAAGTACCCATTCAAAGCTTTGCCCATGTTTAAAAATGGAGATGTCTGTATTTCTCTCTCTCTGCCTGCCTCTCTGCCTGGTTGTGATCTCTGTCTGTCAAATAAATAAATAAAATCTTAAAAAAAATTTTTTTTAAATAAAGCCTGAATCAACTGGTTCTCTTGTGCTGTAAATTCCAGGTGAGTTCAATTAGTTGGAGGCACCAGGAAGAAAGGTAAGATTTAGGTGTTTATTCCCCTAGCTCCCCCCTCTCCCTGGTGGTTAGGATTATCTATGTGTCCCTCTAAGAAAGGTCACAACCCCTGTTGCCTTGCCCTCTATATTAGTCAGGGGTTTCCAGGGTGTGTGTGTGTGTTGTGTGTGTGTGTGTGTGTGTGAGAGAGAGAGAGAGAGAGAAAACAGTTTATTATAAGGAATTGGCTCATATGACTATGGAGAGTAAGACCCATGATTTGCAGGATGAGTCAGCAAGTTGGAGAAGCTGGAAACCCAGAAAAGCTAATGTATAATTCTAGTCCGAGTCTGTAGACCGAGTCTCTAACCAGGAGAGCTGATGAGGTAAGTTCCAGTACAAAAGCCAGTAAGCTCATGACCCACGAAGAAATAATCTTTTAGTCTGAAGTTGAGACCAGAAAAGATTGATGTTACTTCACTGTAGAGTCTCTATGTAACTATTCTTCAATTCCTTCGCCCATACTATTGTAAAGAGTCTCTATGTAACCATTCTTCAATCATCCTATTTGAGTATATCATCTGTTTCCTGCTAAGCCCCTGACTGATACACTTATCTTAAAATATTAGTAGCTATACTTAACACATAATATATACCTAACACATAATACACACAAAATATACCTAACGCATAATAAATTTTATGAGCTTATTGGGAAAAAACCTTTTCAAACACAATGCAATCATGGGCCAGCTGAGTGCTTCAGAAAGCCTTTGATACACATCCTCTCTCTCCCCTTTGGCCTTCCAGTCTGAATTTCCAAGGGCAGAGGGGCCAGAGGAAACCTCAAATGTAATACCTCAACAGCTCTTACTGTCCATGGAATCTGGGCTGGGATCTTTGAACTATGCTTTGGCCTCATATCTCCTCCAGGACACAGCTGGCCACGGACAGGCAGTCCAACACAACATTTAAAATTCAAAATGTGAAACACAGAATAATAAAGCCATCTGGTCCATATTATGTTGTCCAACAATTATAAGTAATGCGAGCTATAAATACAACAAGCAAAAGGAAGCAAACAAGAGACCATTAATCAATACAGACAATTTGCACATGATATGATGACTCAAGTGTATTTACACAAGCACAAAAAATCCTTTTTCAGGAGAATCTTTACAAATGGTGGACTAAAGCAGTTCTAAATTGAAAAATACTACTTGCTAATGCCCTTCAGTCATAAAACTTGTCTGAAGTAACAAAAATCTGCATGGTAATTTCACATAGAAACCTTGATGTTGACCTTGAGGAATTCGCAAAGTTATATATGAAAGGCCAGGACCAGGACCAGTTTCAGCTCAAAATCCAGAATAATTTCACGAGAGTTACATCATAAGGACACCTAAGTGGAGAGGCCTTTAAGAAACTAGTAACACTCATCAGTAGCCTCATTTATAAAACCTGTAGGAGCTTGAATGGGAACATAAACAACCAGAATGGTTTGACTCTGGTCTAGATAGCCAAGAGTCTTGTCATCTCTCTATCCCATACTCCCCTCAAGCTCAATATACCTGAAATTAAACAAATGCTCCTCTCTTCCCATTCTGGGCCCTCTCTTATATCATAGGCTTCTAACATGAGCAACTGAATGGATAATAAGGTAATCTTCTGAGAGAGAAAACACATTTAAACCACATGCCCGATTTCTTAGAAGAAGAGGGAGCAGCAGAATGATTTATTTATTCTCAATTTTTCATTCCTTCCCCTCCTGTAAGAAGGTTTACTGTGGGCAGAGAATAAATCCCAGTCCTCAATGATTTTGCTAACGGAACTGAAGCAGAGTCTTTAACTGTGCTCACACAGTTTGGTTTGGCCTCTTTTGTACTTCTGCCATTGGCAATGAGAAGAACATGCCTTGAGTATCCACTAGTGATGCATAGAGCAGACCAGAAACCAACCTGCAGCTAGAAGCCAAATGCTGCAAAGCCACAACCATTTTCAGACCCATGAGTAAGAAATAAGTGCTATTTTTGTAAGCCATTGAGAGGGTGGGGGACTGGGAATGGGGGGTTAGTTGTTATGTAGTGTTATCACAGCAGAAACCTGACTAATGCAGTTTTCTTCTCTGCTCTGGGAGGACAAAATAATAAAAGTATACCATAGTGTATCTTTGGTAGTTTAGGTGCATGGACACACACACACACACACACACACACACACGTATGTGTGCATGTGCCTTTAATCCTATGCTCAAATTTTTTAAATACTACCACTTAACATAATACAGTTACTCCACATAAAAAAACAAGAAAGGACTGAACCCCCACCCCCCTTCCCCATTAGGAGACCATTAAAAATTATAGCTAGTCTTCCCATCGAGCTGCCAAGTCAAGTATCTCTTGGTGATGTCCATGACTCAGGCAGGATGAGATGTGGCATCTCATGGTCTTGCATTCTGTGTCCTGGATGATACCCGATATACTACATGAGCAGAGAGAGACCAAAAATGTTTGATAAAAAGGCAAAAAGTAAAGCAACTTCTCAAGCATGGACATAGTCCTCCCGGACCGTCTTCTGTAAATGTCCACCTGCCAATTTGCTTCTCTGGCAGTGAAAAGAGGTCCTTGATTAACTGAGGTTGTGCCCATTGAATTTCCTTCACCCAGTGTCTTCCAGAGCCCCATGTGAGAATGGTGCTAAGCATTGTACCATCCTAGCAGCCCACTTCCTGGGGGGCATGACAGACAGACCTTAGATATATCAGATCATTGGCCAGACTGTCTGCTTTCTTTTTGTTTGTTTGTTTAAAGATTTTATTTATTTATTTGACAGAGAGAGATCACAAGTAGGCAGAGAGGCAGGCAGAGAGAAAGAGGAGAAAGCAGGCTCCCTGCCAAGCAGAGAGCCCAATGCAGTACTCAATCTCAGAACCCTGGGATCATGACCTTAGCCGAAGGCAGAGGCTTAACCCACTGAGCCACCCAGGCGCCCGGCTGTCTGCTTTCTTAATTGAGCTCTGCACGAGCCTTGTTCTCTTCTTGAACCAAAGCTTACCGCTCTCTCTCAAAGCACCTCAAGAAAGGCAGAGAAGCAGCTCACCCTGCGGAACATTCAGACATCTTACCGGTAGGTACACAGCCCCCGGAGGAAATGAATCATAGTCTGATCAACAGTTTTGCTGCCCTTTCTTCTAGAAAAGACGGGGGATGGGAAGGGCGGCTCTGCCACCCACTACAACTCCATCAATTCCACATTCTAGGGTCTGTTCCTTGCAAAATCCTTCTTCTAGGTACAAATTTCTGACTTAGTTTAGATTCTTTTAATTGTAGGCAAACAGAAACCAAGGCAGGCGACAAGCACGAAGGGAAGGCATGCACTGTGGAAGAATTTGTGGGCAGGACACTGAGGAAACTCGCACCCTGAAGGGACGCTGAGCCCTGCTGTGGAAAGCAGAAACCAGGGCTCCAGCAACCAGAGTCCATGGACCTTTTGTCGAGACCGCTGCAACCAACAAGGTTACAGGGAGCGCCCAACCTAAATGCGTCTCCTGGAGCTAAAGGAACAGTCACTTTTGAGGCAGACAAAAAAGTTCTAAAATGGATTGTCGTGATGCTTGCATGACATGGTGAATATACTAAAAACTAACGACTGCTTGGGGTGCCTGGGTGGCTCAGTAGGTTAAACTCTGCCTTCAGCTTAGGCCATGATCCCAGGGTCCTGGGATCCAGCCCCAAATCGGGCTCCCTGCTCAGCAGGGAGCCTGCTTCCCTTCCTCTCTCTCTGCCTGCCTCTCTGCCTACTTGTGATCTCTGTCAAATGAATAAATAAAATCTTTAAAAAAAAAACCCACTAACAATTGCTTTTTAAGTGGGTGTATTTTACAGCATGCAAATTACAACTCAATAAAGCTATTATATATTTGCGTGTACACACACACACACACACACACACATATATTTGTTTAAGTCAGGAAGTCAAAGAGAAAAAAAACCCACAGATTAAAAAGAGACAATTCACAAAGGAGGAAACCAGAATGGTTACCATCACCAGCAATCAGAGAAATATCAAAACAACATTGAGATACCACTTTGCACGTATCAGATGGGCAAAAATCAAAAAGGTGAATAATAAATACTTGGCAGGTACCATGGGAACGGACACGCTCCTCGGCTGCTGATGGAAATGTGGACAGGCTGCGATAGCCACTCTCCGGAAAAGCAACCTGGCCAGTTTTGGCAAAATTAAGTGTGCCTATTTCCTATGGCCCAGCAGTTCTGCCCTCCATAAGGGTGCACGTTCAGGAAGATTCTGTGCGGCCTTGTTTGTGGCAACAGGAAGGTGGGTGCAATTCAAGAAATACGTAATTAAATGTAATGGATGGAGATGAGAGACTATTCTGGAGCAGCCCAAAGCAATGAACTAAATGAGAGACTTTAAAAACATGGTGTTGAACAACAGCAGGAAGAGACGAGTAAGAATTGTAGCACAATGCCATTTGTAGAAATTTGACATGAACACGTGTACCAAACAGCACTGTCAAGTTTTCAGGGATTTATTATACCTTTTTAAGAAAATATTTGGGGTGGGATTAAAAGAAAATCAGGTGCCTTGGACTAACCAAGGATAAAGTAAGATTTCTTAAGTTAAATAAGGTATAGCAAAAGGGCTTAAGAAGTTTTTGGCAACACATTTCCCTTGCATAATAAGGACACTTCCCGGTATGTCCCTGCTGAACAAAAGAGATGTCTTACCAAAAAAAAAAAAAAAAAAGAAGAAGACGACGACATTTTTAGTCACGTGAAGAGCATATGCCACCATCTTTACCTACTTCTTTGCTGAAGAAAACCTCTAGCGTGAACAAAAATACGTTACCGTGAACGGGTCGCCTGCATTTTCTCACAGCTGTGGAATCCCACCAAGGGCAAGTTTGCCTTCATAATAAGCCTTGTTTCTAGGATGTAAATTCTAAGTAGCTTAACCCCTGAAGTTAGTAGCTATCATGTTTAGTCAGTTAGTAGCTATCACAGTTGCCTTCCTGAGTTTCTATGGGTGCTGTAAGAATGAAGTTGCAATGGAGGAACCAAAGAAAGCAAGGTAAAAACAAAATAAAAACACCTCGAGCATTTACCTGAGCTGTGCTATGTTTCCATGTGATATTCTAGGTTATATGTTATTTTTCCTCTGATGCTCTTTCTGCATTCTCTCTGCCTGAGTTGAATTGGGTTAAGTTGGCCTGTTTCTGCAAGACCCGCGAGACCAAAAGCAAACAATTGCTATTCCAAAGCTAGTCAAGCCATATTGTCTGGCTTCAGATTAAACACAGAGCAAACGGATGCAGGAAAACACTACCAGACTCTGATCAAGAGGATGTTGTTATAGGGGAGGCAGCCCCCTATCTAATTCAGGTCAATACTTTTCCATGGAAGCTTCCCCTGACCAGACGGTTTGCTCTGACAATTCAGCTCCATTTTCTCCATGAAGGGGGCTTTGACTTTGGTGAGTCCCAGCTTTGCAAGATATGAACCATAGGTTAAGGTTAGCCTTGCTCTCATATTCCCCTAATCACTAAGGGCACAAATCACATTATATGTAAACTCTTGCTAAGGCTGTATTGTGGACACCAAGCTTCGCATTTCTTCACATTTCTGTGCTCCCAGCCACAGAGTCTGGTATGCCAGAGAAAACCACTCCTGAGCACTTAAAATGGGGTTAGTCTGAATCAAAACATGCTTTTGAGATCAACAGACTAGACGATGTGCTAAACTTAAAACAAATGTCCAATAAACATTAAATCTCACTCCTAAATTAAGGAAAACATCATTTACATAGTCATTAGAAAGGCATCCTTTAGGTAGCCACTTAAAGGATTTTCTGCTCCAATATTATGGTTTGCTTTTGTTAACTGACATTTTAAAACAACTTTGATAGGGTCATTAGCATTAGAGGCTCTCCATCTGCTGCAGGCCATTATTCTCTTTTAGATTTGAAAAGAACTACACTAATACACAATTATTTATTAACAAGTCGGAAATGGCCTGGAATCAGGAGAGCTGTGGGAAGAGAGAGGCTAGTGCAATTTACGAATTTAATAAATTCCCATCTGCGTAGCATTTCCCACTGTTCATTCAACAGCTGAAAGTCCCATTATTGCTATTATAGAATCCCTTCATAAAACATGTCACAGTTCCAGAAATCTACCCAACTCCATTCCAGGTGGAAGCAAATCATTCTTGTACACATTCATGTGTGTGGGCAGCTTCTCTTAGTAGCACAGGAAGCCTTGCCTCCATGTCATCACCTCCCCAGTAAGATGCATGACATTATTCTATCTCACCACTGAAGCACTCGAAAGAATCAGATGTCACTCGGCTATGAATTTCTTCTTAAATGCCCCTAACATCAGACTGAATTCTTTGAATACAGGACTCCAAGTCACTGTCTTTCACCACCTTACTAGCAAAGCTAACTCAAAAAAAAAAAAAAAAAAATTTTTTTTTATTAGGGTACCTGTGTGACTCAGTCGGTTAAGCACCAGCCTTTGGCTCAGATCACGATCCCGGAGACCTGGGATAGAGTCCCATGTCAGGATCGTTGCTCAACTGGGAGCCTGCTTCTCTTCCTGCATGCCACACCCCTTGCTTGTGCTCTCTCTCTCCCCCACAAACAAATAAATAAAATCTTTAAAAAAAATTTTTTTAGGGGCACCTGGATGGTTCAGTGGGTTAAGCATCTGCCTTCAGCTCAAGTCGTGATCTCAGGGTCCTGGGATCAGGCTCCCTGGTCAGCGGGGAGTTTTATCCCCCCACCCCACCCCCTGCCTGCATGTCTGCCTAGCTGTGATCTGTCAAATAAATAAAGAAAATCTTTTTTTAAAAAAATTTTCAATAAAAAATAATAGTTCCATTTTCTTTCGTCCTAATGATGAGAAGGGCCAAATTTGCTAATCACCAGTAGCTTCTACCTGAAACTTGCCAGGGGCTCTGCTATTTTATTAACTATATCGATACCAATGACAAAATGTTTGAATCACTGTGTTGTGCATATGAAACTAAGGTAACACCATGTAGCAACTATACTCAGATAATTTTTTTAAAAGACAGAATGTAGAAGCACAACACTGGCAATTAGTAGATTTTACTGTCAATGTTATTCTTCTCTGAAAGCAAAAAATGCTCATTACTTGTATATGTTCTTAAGGAGAATCTGAAAGGAACTGCCAAGTAAATTTCCCCTACAATGGTCCTGGGTAGAGTGACAAATGCTAGAACAGCAAACCCAACTAATTCTTTTCTCTGTTTAAGAATGCTGTGCATCATCTGGAAAATTCTATGGAAGAGAGAAGGAAGTGCTTTCTCAAAATCCAGAGGCAAATGTAGGGCTAGAGCACCTGGGGAGCCACCAGAAAAAAATAGCAAGAAGGCAGACTACCAAGTCACATATGCAACTGATCTATACTGCTTTCAGCTTCTTGGGGAGCAAGAAGTCCTCTAAGGTCCTTCCAGCTGGACTATGGATCAAATCGACATGGTACAGGTTAACAGGAGAAAATCAAATTTAACAGGTGTACATACGGGGGCTCCACAGAGACATGGAAATTCCAGAGACAGGCAAAGTAAGGTCTGTGTGTCATTCTGAACCAAGGAGAGGGGGGCAGGTGTCTGGGAATTCAGAGGAAATGAATGCACTTCACAGGGTGATAAGAAGAGCAGAGGTTTGGTAATTAGATGTTTGCCCTACCATACACATGGCTCACTCAGATAAAGTTTATCTCTGCTGATAACCCTTATTCTGAGAAAGATGCTCCCAATTTAGATTCTTCTGTGTGGTGAAGGGAGGGACAGAAGTTTCTCATGAGTCTCTAGGGCCTCAAGTGCCTTCAGCTCAAAATAATCCACATGCCACAAGTGGCACATTCTGGGCATGGGGGGAGCTCTGTCCCAAACCCCTTCACATCTCAAACACAAAAATATGCATAACCCATTATGCATTGTGCATTGAGATATTAATATATATACTTGTGCTCTGTGACATATACTCAGGGATTCTACCATGAGCAAGTGGTAGATCTGTACAACCTCTTTACAGAGAATCTAGAACTGTGCTGTATAATTACTATAATATTTAGAGTATAATGTAACATTATACTACTAAAGTTAATATATGTACTATTATACTACTATATAATTTCACCTGTTTCTTTCTACTTTTTAATATGGCCACTAGAAAATTTCAAATAATGCATGTGGCTCAGGTTTTATTTTATTTTATTTTACACTTTATTTTTTGGATAGCACTGGTCTAGAGAGCAGCTGGGGTTAGAATAGGGAAGAGAAAAGAAGATCACAGAGCTCTTCTAAAGTCTAGGTTTCTCACCACCAAAGCCTCTCTGCCTGTTAGTGAGAAGACAGAGAGCCCTCACAATGAACTCATCATTTTCAAGATGCTCCAAACCTGGGCAGTGTTATTTGAGGAAGTGGGCTCACTATGTTTCAAGTGCATCCTTGGGAAATGTTTGGAGCAGCCAATGACTAGTCCTTCCAGTGTTTCTAACACAAAGATGCATCTACTTGACTCCTACTCATCCTTCAGGATTCAGTTCAAGCACCATCTTGAAGGGCCCTGCCCCAACTAGACCACATTCTGCAGGTCTTTCGTATTCTCTGCCGCACTGAAAGCTGGGACCACAGTGTGTACACAATATCCGTCATAAGCTGAACCAGGTACTGACCTTCCCCCTGCACATTTTTCCTTAGTATTCCTAATTATTCTTTCCTCGCTAAAGAGAGAAATATAACTTCATCTGAAATAAGAATGCTGCTTAAATATTATGGTTAAACAATCACCTTTGCCTGGTATGTAGCAGGAAGGACCCAGAACAATTTGATAAAACAGTCTCCAGGGAAGGGAACCAGGTGGCTGAAGATTAAAGTTGAAAAGAGACTTTTCTGTAGTCTTTCAATGTGGAACCGCATGTCAGGAATTCTTTTAGAACCTTTTAAAGAGCATGTCTTCATTACATAGAAAAAAGATTTTTTTTTTTAAAGATTTTATTTATTTATTTGACAGAGATCACAAGTAGACAAAGAGGCAGGCAGAGAGAGGGGGAAGCAGGCTCCCCGCTGAGCAGACAGCCCAATGTGGGGCTCGATCCCAGGACCCTGAGATCATGACCTGAGCTGAAGGCAGAGGCTTTAACCCACTGAGCCACCCACGCGCCCCAAAGAAAGATTTTGAAAACTGAGACCCCGCCAGAGACTTGTAAAGTTTTCTTACAGTGCTCCTTTTGGGTAACAGCCAACAAAATTGTTTTGTTTTGTTTTTTTTAACAAACTTATTTTTCGAAGCACCAGAGAGTAAAATGTTAGGCTTTGTGGATCTCCAACAAGTAGTCAGCTCTGCTCTTGCAGCAGGAAAGCACCCATAGACAATAGCCAAAAAAAAAAAAAAAAAGTGTTTGCAGCTGTGTGCCAGTGAAACTTTACTAACAAAACTAGGTGGGACATAGCCTATGGCTATAGTTTGCCACCGCCTGCTTTAGATACTGCCCCCTTCAAACGATAAAGTGCAACCATGCTTTTTACTTCTTCATTCTTAACAGTTAAACAGTTATGCTTAGGAAGCTTGGAACTAAGGAAAGATAATGGAGAGCAGAAGAAATACAACATCGAGTGTATGGGATAAAACCATGGAGTTGTGATATTCACTCAGAAAAGCAAAAGTTCTGGGTGGCTCTGTCAGTTAAACATCCCACTCTTGCTTTCTGCTCAGGTCATGATCTCAGGGTCTTGGGACTGAGCCCTCGGTTGGCCACTGTGCTCAGCAGGGAGCCTGCTTCTTTCCCTCTCCTTGATCAGGCTCTTGCTCTCTTATAAATAAATAAATCTAAAAATAAGAAAATGTGTTTCAAAAGCCATGAAAAATTCTCATCCTGCCTCAGCAATCAGACAACAAAAGGAGATAAAAGGCATCCGAATCAGCAAAGGAAAAGTCAAACTCTCAATCATTGCAGATGATATGATACTTTAAGTGGAAAACCCAAAAGACCCCAGCCCAAAACTGCTAGGATTCATACAGGAATTCAGGAAAGTGACAGGATAGAAAATCAATGCACAGAAATCAGTTGCATTTCTCTACACCAACAGCAAGACAGAACAAAGAGAAATTAAGGAGTCAATCCCATTGACAGTTGCACCCAAAACCATAAGATACTTAGGAATAAATCTAACCAAAGAGACAAAGAATCTGTACTCACAGATAACTTTAGAGTACTATGAAAACTATAGAATACCCATGAAATAAATTGAGGAAGACACAAAGAAATGGAAAAATGTTCCATGCTCATGGATTGAAAGAATAAATATTGTTAAAATGTCTATGCTACCTAGAGCAATCAACACATTTAATGCAATCCTAATCAAAATAACATCAATTCTTTTCACAGAAATAGAACAAATAATCCTAAATTTTGTATGGAACCAGAAAAGACCCTGAATAGCCAGAGCAATGTTGAAAAGGAAAAGCAAAGCTGGGTGCATCACAATTCCAGACTTCAAGCTCTATTACAAAGCGGTAATCATCAAGACAGTATGGTACTGGCACAAAAAGAGACACATAGATCCATGGAACAGAATAGAGAGCCCAGAAATAGACCCTCAACTCTATGGTCAACTAATCTTCAACAAAGCAGGAAAGAATGACAAATAGAAAAAAGACAGTCTCTTCAACAAATGGTGTTGGGAAAATTGAACAGCCACATGCAGAAGAATGAAACTGGACCATTGCCCTACACCACACACAAAAATAGACTCAAAATGGATGAAGGACCTAAATGTGAAACAGAAATCCATCAAAATCCTTGAGGAGAACACAGGCAGCAACGTCTTCCACCCCAGTTACAACAACTTCTTCCTAGAAACATCTCCAAAGGCAAGGGAAAGAAGGGACTTTATCAAGATGAAAAGCTTTTGCACAGCAAAGGGAATAGTCAACAAAACTAAAAGACAACTGACGGAATGGGAGAAGATATTTGCAGATAACGTATCAGATAAACGGCTAGTATCCAAAATCTATACAGAACTTATCAAACTCAACACCCAAAGAACAAATAATCCAATTAAGAAATGGACAGAAGGGGCACCTGGGTGGCTCAGTGGGTTAAAGCCTCTGCCTTCGGCTCAGGTCATGATCCCAGGGTCCTGGGATCGAGCTCCATCCACATCGAGCCCCATATCGGGCCCTCTGCTCTGCGGGGAGGCTGCCTCCTCCTCTCTCTCTGCCTCCTTCTCTGCCTATTTGTGATTTCTGTCTGTCAAATAAATAAATAAAATCTTAAGAAAAAAAAGAAAGAAGGAAAGAAAGAAATGGACAGAAGACATGAACAGACCAAAGAAGACACCCAAATGGCCAACAGACACATGAAAAAGTACTCAACATCACTCGACATCAGGGAAATACAAATAAAAACCTCAATAATATACTACCTCACACCAATCAGAATGGCTAAAATTAACAAGTCAAGAAACGACAGATGTTGGCAAAGTTGCAGAGAAAGGGGAACCCTCCTACACTCTTGGTGGGAATGCAAGCCGGTGCAACCACTCTGGAAAACAGTATGGAGGTTCCTCAAAAACTTGAAAATAGGGGCACCTGAGTGGCTCAGTGGGTTAAGCCTCTGCCTTCGGCTCAGGTCATGATCCCACGGTGCTGAGTTCGAGCCCCGAATCAGGCTTTCTGCTCAGCGGGGAGCCTGCTTCCCATACCTACCCCCACCTGCCTTTCTGCCTACTTGTGATCTCTGTCTGTCAAGTAAATAAATAAAATCTTTAAAAATAGACAAAGTTGAAAATAAAGCTACCCTATGACCCAGCAATTGCACTACTGGGTATTTACCCTAAAGATACAAATGTAGTGATACAAAGGGGCACATACACCCCAATGTTTATAGCAGCAATGTCTACAATAGCCAAACTATGAAAAGAGCCCAGATGTCCATCAACAGATGAATGGATAAAGAGGATGTGATACTCTCTCTTTCTCTCTCTCTCTCTCTCAAACACACACACACACACAAATACTATGGAGCCATCAAAAATTGAAATCTTGCCATTTGCAATGATGTGGATGGAACCAGAGAGTATTATGCTAAGTGAAATCAGTCAATTAGAGAAACACAATTATCATATGATCTCACTGATACTAGGAATTTGAGAAACAAGACAGAAGATCATAGGGGAAGGGAGGGAAAAATGAAACAAGATGAAAACAGAGAGGGAGACAAACCATAAGAGACTCAATCTTAGAAAACAAACTGAGGGTTGTTAGAGGGGACGGGGTGGGAGGGTTGGGGGGGCTGGGTGATGGACATTGGGGTGGGTATGTGCTATGGCAAGTACTGTGAATTGTGTGAGACTGATGAATCACAGACCTGTACCCCTCAAAAATATAATATGTTGTATGTCAATATGAATAAATAAATAAATAACTCTCATCCTATCAGAAATCTTCCTGGTATGAATCAAAGAAGTCACATTCTGGGTGGAAAATTACTTCTGGAGGGCACTTGGGTGACTCCATTAGTTAAGGGTCTGCCTTTGGCTCGGGTCACGATCTCAGGGTCCTGGGTCGAGTCGTGTGTTCGGCACCCTGCTCATTTGGACATCTGCTTCTCCTTCTCACTGTCCCTCAGTGCTTGCTGGTGCACACTCTCTCTCTCCCTCTCGCTCTCTCTCAAATAAATACATAAAATCTTTAAAAAAAAATTACTTCTGAGTCTTCATACTTGTCAAGTTTGACATTTAAACAACATATACTTGTGCGGGGGCACCTGGATGTTGCAGTTGATTAAGCGTCCAGCTCTTGGTTTCGGCTCAGGTTATGATCTCAGTGTTGTGAGATCGAGCTCCACACTGGGTTCTCCTCAGCGGGGAGTCTGCTTGGTATTCTCTCTCCCTCTCCCTCTGCCCTCCTGCTCGTGCTCTCTCTCTCTCTAAAAATAAATACATAAATCATATATATGTGCAAATAAATTCAAAAATTACAACTCCAGAAATTTAGATAGTTTCAAATGATATTAACCTCTTGCCATTAAATTCTCTACAGAAGTGACCATTATAACAAGTAGTAACATCTTGGCCCCTATGGCATGAGATGAGGTTTCTCTAGCTCACAGAAGCCCTTTGAGAGGGTGATTCAGCGTGGAAAAGTGTAGTTTTCTGGTAGACTGATACCAGCCTCCAGGTTTTAGGCTTTTATCTTACCCTCAATATCGAACACACTCAGCATATTCACTGAAAGCATTGTCTCCCCCAGGGAAAACAAATCAACGCAATACATCTATTTTGAAAACAATTTCTTGTTCAAGAAAAAGATGGGAAGTTTAAAACTTGACAGTGAGGCTTAAAAATGAACGATATAATCACACAGTGCCGCCTGGACCCCCCAGCTTTTCACTAGTTCTCTTCTCAAAGGAGAAGGTAGTACCAAGGAAGCTACCAGGATGGAAGGTGAGCCCCATCCCAGAGAGAAAACTGAATGGTATCCATGTTTTTGCCACCATGTTTGAGAGATTCTCATGGATATGAACCTTAAAGACTAAAGCTCACCAAGTTCATGTTCTATTTCCACCAAAGCCTGGGATAGAAGATACCCCCTGAACTAAAAAAACAAAAACAAAACAAACAAACCAAAAAAAAAACAAAACAGATTAACAAGAGAAAAAGAACAGTTTAGGGGCGGCTGGGTGGCTCAGTGGGTTAAGCCGCTGCCTTCGGCTCAGGTCATGATCTCAGGGTCCTGGGATCGAGTCCCGCATCGGGCTCTCTGCTCAGCAGGGAGCCTGCTTCCTCCTCTCTCTCTGCCTGCCTCTCTGCCTACTTGTGATCTCTCTCTGTCAAATAAATAAATAAAATCTTAAAAAAAAAAAATTAAAAAAAAAAAAAGAACAGTTTAATAACCCATGTACCTCCTGTACACAAATGGTAACTTCTCCTCAGTTTTCAGAGCTTTTCCTATGTCTGTTATTTCTTTAAAATCAGCCTAAACTGGGGCACTTGGGTGGCTCTGTGGGTTAAGGCCTCTGCCTTCGGCTTGGGTCATGATCCCCGAGTCCTGGGATCGAGCCCTGCATCAGGCTCTCTGCTCGGCAGGGAGCCTGTTTCCTCCTCTCTCTCTCTGCCTGCTTCTCTGCCTACTTGTGATCTCTGTCTGTCAAATAAATAAATAAAATCTTTAAAAAAAAATAATAAGGGGCGCCTGGGTGGCTCAGTGGGTTAAAGCCTCTCTGCCTTCAGCCCAGGTCATGATCCCGGGGTCCTGAGATCGAGCCCCACATCGGGCTCTCTGCTCGGCGGGGAGCCTGCTTCCTCCTCCCTCTCTGCCTACTTGTAATCTCTGTCTGTCAAATAAATAAATAAAATCTTTTTAAAAATATATAAAAAAATAAAATAAAATAAAATTAGTCTAAACTAATTCTTATACCAAAGAGACTAATTTGGGGGGTATTAGGGAGGAAGACCTTCCTCTGCCCTTCAACGTCCTTCTAGCCGGACTAAGAATCAAATTGACACGAGACAGATTAACAGGAGAAAATCAAATTTAATCGCATACTTAAGGGGAAGCCACACAGACGTGGAAATTCCAAAGACAAGGAGGCAACACAGAAGTTTATAGGAGCTAGGGAGAGGTGGAGGGGGTCTGAGGGCACAAAGTGAAGAGAGATCATTAGCAGGAAAGCAAAAGGAGACGTTTTGAAAAACAAATTTGCCCTATTATGCAGATAAGGTTTTTAGATACAGGGGAGTCTCTGTTAATAGCTTTCTTCCCAGTACAGGCTCTCCTTTCCAATGTGAAATTAGGCAGTTGAAGGGGAGGCAGAGAGCTTTTGGGTTTTGATGACTTTTAACTCATCTTGGGGCAGCCTACCGAGGACACCCACAAGGGCAAATTTTGCTCCCCTTTGATTTTCCCAGCACCTGATACCATTTGTGGCTCCTGCTGAGGGCTCAGATACATTTCTCGAATGAATGATTTATAATAACTTTCTATGTGTTCATGTCCCACGGCTGCTCCACTATCCTGAGCAGCCATTCTAGTACCATTAAGCCTTCAATGGGTTCCAAGTTCAAGGGGTGTCTCTAAAAGAGAAAAATCTCCTGTAGTAACAACAAAAGAGCTCCTTTATTGTTTTTAAGTGTCCTTATTCTCATCCTATTTACATGCACCCACAGTTAGCCCACAGTGAAAGCATTCTGATGTAAGTGACTTTAGGAATCATAATCATCACAATCAAAAACTTCCATTTAAGCCAGACTACCCCTTTGTGATGTTAAAGTTTGTGCCCAGTGCTTAAGTCCCTCTCTCTATGAGGCCTATTCCAGCTTTTAAGATACCCTGTGGGCTTTTCATCTGGAGCTCTTGTGATCTCTAAGTTATAATTTTCACAAGTGGAACCCTAAAGCTCTTTAATATTTTTGTTTACCATAATTATGCCTTTCACTTCTGCTCGGTTTGGTAGATGAATTTTCTGTAGCGTCTTACAAAATAACGCTGTATCACCTTTCAGCATGAAGCGGAAAATGTTAAAAGGCTAAAGACAACCACACTCAAAAAAATTAACTGAGCAGTTAAAAAATTTAAGTTAGCGTTGGGAAGCGGAAGCTCAGATGTGAGCAAAAACTGTCCTCTCAAGCACATTCAGTGGGGCATCAGGAAGCGGACTAGAGATTGGTGCTGGTCCCACAATGATGACAATGATGTAAACATACCTGATGCACCTTTAAAATGCTTAATTCTTAGGATGCCTGGTGGTTCATTCTGTTAAGTGTCTGCCTACAGCTCAGGTCATGATCCTGGGTCCTGACATGGAGTCCCACATCAGGCTTCCTGCTCAGTGGGGAGCCTGCTTCTCCCTCTCCCTCTGTGCTCTCTCTTTTTCAAATAAATAAAAATATTTTTTAAATAAATAAAATAGGG
The DNA here is from genome assembly GCF_964662115.1 of Mustela nivalis. Classification (NCBI taxonomy): domain Eukaryota; kingdom Metazoa; phylum Chordata; class Mammalia; order Carnivora; family Mustelidae; genus Mustela; species Mustela nivalis. The sequence goes on along the minus strand of NC_139040.1, from coordinate 121,022,461 downwards.
GCACCTGAGTGGCTCAGTGGGTTAAAGCCTCTGCCTTCGGCTCAGGTCATGATCTCAGGGTCCTGGGATCGAGCCCCACATCGGGCTCTCTGCTCAGCAGGGAGTCTGCTTCCCTTCCTCTCTCTCTGCCTGCCTCTCTGCCTACTTGTGATCTCTGTCTGTCAAATAAATAAATAAAATCTTTAATAAATAAATAAATATAATATAATATAATATAATATAATATAATATAATATAGTGGTGGAGGAGGGGCTCCAAGATGGCAGACGAGTAGGAGACCTAAATTTTGTCTGGTCCCAGGAATTCAGCTAGATATTTATCAAACCATTCTGAACACCTATGAACTCAATAGGAAATCTAAGAGAAGAAGAGCATCAACTGTATGAACAGTGAGATACCACCTCACACCTGTCAGAATGGCTAAAATTAACAAGTCAGGAAATAACAGATGTTGGCGAGGATGTGGAGAAAGGTGAACCCTCCTACACTCTTGGTGGGAATGCAAGCTGGTGCAACCACTCTGGAAAACAGTATGGAAGTTCCTCAAAAAGTTGAAAATAGGGGCACCTGGGTGGCTCAGTGGGTTAAGCCTCTGCCTTCAGCTCAGGTCATGGTCTCGGGGTCCTGGGATCGAGCCCTGCATCAGGCTCTCTGCTCAGCGGGGAGCCTTTTTCCCTTCCTCTCTCTCTGCCTGCCTCTCTGCCTACTTGTGATCTCTGTCAAATAAATAAATAAAATCTTAAAAAAAAAAAAAAAAGTTGAAAATAGAGCTAGCCTATGACCCAGCAATCACACTACGGGGTATTTACCCCAAAGATACAAATGTAGTGATCCGAAGGGGCACGTGCACCTCAATGTTTATAGTAGCAATGTCCACAGTAGCCAAACCATGGAAAGAGCCAAGATATCCAGATGTCCAACAACAGATGAATGGATAAAGAAGATGTGGTGTATATACGTATATAATGGAATACTATGCAGCCATCAAAAGAAACGAAATCTTGCCATTTGCCATGATGTGGATGGAAGTAGAGGGTATTATGCTGAGCAAAATAAGTCAACCACAGAAAGACAATTATCATATGATCTCAATGATATGAGGAATTTGAGAAACAAGGCAGAGGATCATGGGGGAAGGGAGAGAAAAATGAAACAATATGAAAACAGAGAGGGGAGACAAACCATAAGAGACTCTTAATCTTGAGAAACAAACTGAGGGCTGCTGGAGGGAGGAGGTGGGAGGGCTGGGGGTGCTGGGGGATGGACATTGGGGAGGGTCTGTGCTATGGTGAGTGCTGTGAATTGTGTAAGCCGGATGATTCACAGACCTGCACCCCTGAAACAAATACATTACATGTTAATTAAAAATAAATAAAATACATAAATAAATAAATAAATAAATAGAATTTTTCAAATGGTTAATTCTAGGGACGCCTGGGTGGCTCAGTTGGTTAAATGTCTACTACATTCGGCTCAGGTCATGATCCCAGGGTCCTGGGACTGAGCCCGGCATCAGTTCCCTGCTCAGTGGGGAGCCTGTTTCTCTCTCTCACTCTGCCCGCCCCCCCGCCAAGCTACCTGTGTCTCTCTGAAATAAATAAATATATAAAAATTTTAAAAAAATAATAAAATGGATAATTATAAAAAATAAAATTAAATAAAAAATGGTTAATTCTATGTTATGTGAATTCCACCTCAATGAATATAACATATGTAACATATATTTTTAGGCCCCATTGCATTCTGCCTGCCTGGGACGATTTTCCTTTCCCCACCACCGCCTCTTGGACTTGTTTAATTTTACTTTTAACTAAAAATAAACATGGTGACAAACTGAAAGAAGCTTGGGCAGCACACGAATCAGTGTTTGAGCTTCAGGTCACAGAACGACTCCTGTTTGGCTCAAAAATCACTGTCTCGTGTGCCCCGCCAGCCCTCTCGTACAGCACAGTGAAGGCTCAGTTACCCGGATCCTCGCTCACAGCCGGGACATCACCATATGCCAGACAAGACACAAACACGCTTTCTCCCTCTTGAGGTTGCTGGGAAAAGTTTAATCAGCTACAGAAATTTGTGAGAACCAAAGGCCACCTCTGGACTGAAAAGGAAAGTAGCCCCTTGGTTCTGGTCTATCTATCATTAGATCCCCTTCGAGGTTTTACATTTATGTTTGGTGGAAAACAGGGTGATTCTTTAAGAGTGTGGTGATTTCCTCAGACAGTTCCTTCATCCTGGTTTCAGTGACTTCAGAGCCTTTAAAAAGAAGAAGAAGAATATAAGTATTAACAATATCAGGAACTGAATAATGTAAGTCTTTCAAGTACCTCAAGCTAGTCTTTGCGCCATTTTGGTTTGCTCCTAAAGGTCTCCATGTTTGAAGCAAATCGAAATCGAGAAAGATATGCTTTCCCTGGGGAACATGAAGATCCTGCCACTAGGTGACATGAAGAGAGCTCATACTGGAGCCATTAACTCTTTACACATTTTCCAGAAGCTGCTGTCCTGTGAAAAGAGAGCTGCCCATCCACTTCGAGGCCTGCCATAACACTAGAGTTATCCCAGGCAGTATCAGGCTCTGAGTTTGAATTTAATAAACTTATCCAGGCTGCTATCCTCCCTCAGAAAGACTGAAAGAACCATGGGGGAAATGAGCTGCCCTCAGAAGCCCAGACATTTCCCTCCAAAGAAATAAAATACCATTTTATTTCATACAAATCCAAAGAAATCTGCTTTTCCATGAATTACCTAAACCAGGGCTCAGCAAACTGCTTTTGTAAATGAAGTTTTATTGGGACACAGCCATGTCCATTCATTTACATACTGTCTACGCCAGCTTTCCCCCGATAATAGCAAAGGACAATAGTTGCAACAGAGACGGAACGGCCCCCAAATCCTAAAATATTTATGATTTGGCCCTTTACAGAACAAGTTTGCTGATCTATGACAACTCTAACCACTCTAGCCTCCGGATACACATTGAAGGTGAGCTTACATATTTATTCCTGACCTCAGGTGCATTCCATTTTCCCCATGCTAACTTCGAGCTTTCCCGGATGCATTCCAGTTTCCCAAAAGCATGGTCAGCTGTCAGATCTGTCGTAACTATGCCTGGGGATCACCTATTTGCTACACGTGCCAGGCAAATAGGAGCATCCCTCGAGAGCGAAATCCTGCAGGGCAAGACCTAAAACTCTCCCTTCTTCCCCAGGACAACAGCTTGTCTGGAAGACAAACAGAGAATACTAGAGACTTCCATCTTACCTTCACAGGCAGTCCTGATTATTCCAAGTCCTGTATTATTTTCAGCTTATTTCCAACTCGGCTATTCTTGGCTCTGAAAAGCTATCATCACTGGCATCGCTGTATCTATCACTAGATCAAAAAAGGAACTAATTTAGCAAGGTGTAAAAAACCCTGGACAATTATTCTATTTACAATTCCAAACATGTTCTGTAATTAATCTCCACTCAGAGAAAATGCTAAGGGATATTGTACTACCACTTTCTAGAAAGAGGTTAGTCCCACCACACACGGTGATCTTTTGTCAGAGGAGCTGATCACCTGCTTTCCTCTTAAGCTGGAAGTAACTTATTCAGAAAATTGATAAAAGCATTTCAATTTAGATTAAAATGTATAATCTTCTAAAGACCACCAGTGTAGACCAGCAGCATAAAAGTTTGCCATCTCAACAGACACTCTCATATACCCAAGGGTTTGAGAAATTATTTGCACAATTATGCTATTTTCACATCAGAAGCTTTATGGGATGCCCCCACTACCTCGAGACGCATGTAGTACTCAGAATAGGACCGATGGCTGACATACTACTGCCAGGTTGGGATCCCTCAGAAGTACATTTTCTCCATGACAGAGCCCTGCACCTGTAGTTCTAACCTGAGCTATGGGCTCAGGTCAGGGGTTCTTCTTGCTTGGTTCCAAATAAACCAGCAAGTAGATCAACTTCACAGGAGTTCTACTGACCTATGGAGATGACATTGCCAGGAAGTGAGTGTTTTATGCCTGACCCATTCCTAGCCTTGACCAACTGTTTACTGATGGATAGCAGTAGAACTCTGAATTCCAGAACACGTGAAAATCCACTCTTTTTTTTTTTAAGGAGGAAAGGGAACAACTGAAGAAACCCTCTGCTGACATGTTAGGAAGCGAATATTTACTCTAAACACATTGAGCGAGTATCAATAAATACGTCAACAAGAATGTAAAAGACAACCTCACTCTCCTCCTTGACTTTTGGACAAAATACTGGAAAGGCTGTGGGGGCGGGGTTCGAGAATGGAGAGTAGATAGAAGAGGATTAAGAATTGGCAGAAAAGGGGCGCCTGGGTGGCTCAGTGGGTTAAAGCCTCTGCCTTTGGCTCAGGTCATGATCCCAGGGTCCTGGGATCGAGCCCCGCATCGGGCTCTCTGCTCAGCAGGGAGCCTGCTTCCTCCTCTCTCTGCCTGCCTCTCAGCCTACTTGTAATCTCTGCCTGTCAAATAAATAAATAAAATCTTTAAAAAAAAAAAAGAATTGGCAGAAAAGACAAGATATGTTAAACACGAATCAACAGCTCCTCAAAACAAATCAAGTAGAAGATACCCCCTACTTAATTTTTAGAGCAGGAAAGTCACTTCTGTTACAAAAGGGTTTCCAAGGGACGCCTGGGTGGCTCAGTTGGTTAAGCAGCTGCCTTCGGCTCAGGTCATGATCCCAGCGTCCTGGGATCGAGTCCCACATCGGGCTCCTTGCTCAGCAGGGAGCCTGCTTCTCCCTCTGCCTCTGCCTGCCATTCTGTCTGCCTGTGCTCGCTCTCTCCCCCTCTCTCTCTCTGATAAATAAATAAAATCTTTAAAAAAAAAAAGGGGGTTTCTAAAAAAGAAAACACAGGAATAACTAAATTATATATATATATATATATATATATATTTTTTTTTTTTTTTAAACTGTCCCCAAAACTTGATATGTCCTTCCTTATCCACGCATTCTCATTACACAAACGTCAATCCATCCTGGTTCTGGGCGACATAAAGGGAATTGGAAGTTGCACTCAACTTCCTCAGGGAGAAGAAATGAGGGTCGGGGTGTTTTGGTGACTCACCCAGCACACAGCTCATTCGAGGTGAGGCCAGCATCCCCATCATGCCAACTCAGGCCACAAGCTCAAGTCTAAGGGGTGCTGAAATGTGCCAGCAGGCACCGGGGGGGCATATCCCCTGAGTGCACAAGCAAGAAGGCCAGAAGAGCCAAGGAGAGCCCATTCTCTCAAGCATCAGACGTTACACCTGCTTCCTTCCCGACCTCGGAGCTCAGGGAGGAAGAAGGTGGGCCCATACCCTCCCCCTTACAACCCTGGTTGTACTGTTTATTAGCCGCATGCGTCCGGACTGCTCACTTGACTGCTGAGAGTCTAGAAAAAAAAAACAGTAACAATACCTAAAACCTCACCAAGATGGTATGAGGGCCAAAAGAGAACGTCTGAATGCACTCTGAAGACAATATAAAAATGTAAGCTGTTGCTGCTCACGAGTCTTACATATTCATGACACGGTATCTCTTTAAAAGTCATCGAAACATAAAGAAATCACAACAACTGCCAATTGCATGATTTTCAGAATTGTTTCTCGTCCCAGGTCATTCCCTGCCCGTCTTACCCGGCAAACCCGGGGTGGGTCTGTTTCTAACCTGGCGGCTGTCCTTTCTGTCTGGCGCTGGCTGCCCCAAACTCTGACGACCCCTCCAAATGGCACGAAAAGACTGGGCTTGAATTTACTCATTTCTAAGGCAAATGAGCAGGTTTGCTGATTTTTCTTTCCTCTGTGCCAGGGGCCAGAAGTAGGACAATGAAGTAAACCACGGGGCTCAAGAACAGAATCATTAAAGCAGGCATTGCTGCTCAACGGCCTGATTTCAGGGTATCCACTCGCCAGCAAGCACCAAGCGCTAGAAGTAAAAAATGTGCCTTTTTTTTTTTTTAAGATTATCTTTATTTATTTGACAGACAGAGATCACAAGTAGGCAGACAGGCAGGCAGAGAGAGGGGAGGAAGCAGGCTCCCCAATGAGCAGAGAGCCGGATGGGGGGACTCGATCCCAGAACCCTGGGATCATGACCTGAGCGGAAGGCAGAGGCTTTAACCCACTGAGCCACCCAGGCGCCCCTAGAAATACAATGTGGATCACCATCACACACAGAACAGCAGTGGTTCCTACACATCCAATAAAATGTGAGCGCTACTCTCTGCTGCATGGGGCTTAGGGGTTCATTTTAGTTTCACACTGAACAAACTTTAAACAGTCATAAGATACACTTGTCTGAGTAGACTTTCACTTAATTCGCGACATCTCAGCTCCCTAAGACTAACCCTAAATCATCTTCTCTGGACAGACACGTGGGCGTGCGCACACACATTTCTCAGGGAAAATTATTAGATATTAATGTCCTACACGCGAATCTTTATGAAACGCCACAGAATACAGACCCACTGGTGTCTATCTTGATATATTTGGGGAGCGGACATGTTAAACCCGCACTGCCCAGTACGGTAGCCACAAGCCGCGGGACGCTCTCTACCTTTAAATCAATTAAAACCGAATTGAACTGAAAATTCCATGCCTCACTCACACATATTAAGGGGCAGTTCAAGTGCTCAATATGTTACCGCGTTGCTCGCTTCTTGCCCCAGATACACCAAAGAACTGGAAACCCGAGAGCAGAATGGGGAGCTAGAGTTCATTAAGCAGGTAGAGTACAGTGCGGTTCCAAGAGTGAAAGCAGGTCACTGCTAGAGCAACAGTGGCAATGGCCCCAAGAAGGTCTGGCTGCATCCTTTTAAGCCTGTTTTCTGCCTTAAATTTGGCTTTGAAGGATATGTTTGAGTGACAGCCGGTGGTTATATAACATTTTGGCTTCTGCGCATGCGCCTACCCATGATGCCTGCCGCTATATTCGTATTTATTTATGTATTGTATATTTATGAGTTTCTAAGGAGCTTCTGCTGTGACCTCAAGGACAAGTTAAGCCTTCTCTGCGCATGCTCAGCTCTTGGAAGTCCCCTGTGGCTTCTGAGCCAGCTCATGGCTAGGCCTTTCCCGCTCTCTTAACCCTCAGAGGTGGCTCTGCAGGTGTTGCTGTGAATCCTTAAGGGTTGCTCCAAGGGTGTGGCCAGCAACTGCTTTATTCCTTCTCCCTCAGACCCAACTAACTGCCCAACAAATAGTCACGTGGGGCGGGTGACTGTCCCATTGGGCAGTGCAGATTATAGAACATTTCCATCACTGCAGAAAATTCTATTGGATAGCACTGATTTTTAAAACAAATGAATAATGATTAAAAACAGCAACAACAACAAACCATAATCACCATGCAATGGTTCTCCTTGCCACTCCCTAAAAAGATTTTTTTAAGGTCTGGCTATCTAGAGCTATTTGAAATAATGGCAGTTGTCTCTTATGCATGCATGTGCTTCCCCAAATAACAGAAGCACTCTTTTTTTTTAAGTTCATATATATATATATATATATATATATACATATATATATATATATATACACATATATATATACTTTTTTTTAAAAGTAGGCTCCAAGCCCAGTGTGGGGTCTGAACCCACAACCACAAGGTCAAGAGTCACATGCTCTACCGACTGAGCCTGCCACATGCCCCCTATATTATTTTTTATTACAGAAAATAAAAATCACCAGCAGCAACTCATGGGAATCTCTATCCTTACAACACTGGCTTGACTTTGGAGACTTGACTGCAACAATCTACGTGTGGTTCTTTGACAAAAAAAAGGTTGCTTATAGTCATTCGTTTGTCAAAGATTCCTGGTTCCTAGTAAATATCCAATATAAGAAAATATATATTCCAAGGCACTAGGACAAGATTTAGTAATGCCTCATATTTCCCACTTTTTAGGCCACCCCAGGGGCAGCCATTAAACCACTTCTTCTCCATTAACAGAAAGAGGTAGTTGGAATTTTTTAGAAAATTTTGATGGCCAGGGGTGCTTGGGTGGCTCAGTGGGTTAAAGCCTCTGCCTTCAGCTCAGGTCATGGTCCCAGGGTCCTGAGATCAAGCCCCACATCGGGCTCTCTGCTCGGTGGGGAGCCTGCTTCCCTTCCTCTCTCATTGCCTGCCTCTCTGCCTACTTGTGATCTTTGTCAAATAAATAAATAAATCTTTAAAAAAAAAAGAAAAGAAAAGAAAATTTTGATGGCCAGCTTAGGATTCCCAGCATGCATGAGTTCCTATAATACTTTGTATCAAAAATCGATTTCATGTAGGAAAAGCATGTTTTAAAACGGGTTGCCATGCACACAGTTTTCTCCAAAGCATTGTTACTGCTATACTTACTTCCTTTTCAAAGAGCCCCTGGAAGCCATAAAATGTAAGAGCAATGGAATAAAATCTTAGTATGCTTTGATGAGTTTTGCATTGAATAGTAAATGGTAGAATTCGACCCCAGCAGGGCATTAAAAGCACAGTGATCTCTATCAGTATTAACTCCATTCCCGGCCAGCACCCTGTATGTCATCAACCTTGCAGTGAACCACCATCAATAAAGAGCACCTTTTAATCAACATTTAATCCCTAAGAGAAGGTGTACTCAAATGTGTTTTTTTAGCAGCACTTTACTGAAAGAAGTCTCAAGGCATGCAGCTGGTGACAAATAATGGGGGCAGGAGAAGAGGAGGTGGTGTTTTAAAAGGTATTTAAAAAAAACGTTAAAAAAGTATCTTTTTTCCCCCAGTTCGCTTTTGCTTGAAATGTAACAAAGGGGGAAAAGTAGTATTTTTCCATCGGGTTAATATTTACAAAGCACCATCTCAACTATTCTTTGGAGCAGCACAAATGCATGAAGATCCCGAAGTTTGGGAGTAGAGACTTGGGAAAAATTACCCAGAAACCAAATCCATAGCACCTGCTCTCCTCGTCCACACTGTCCCCAAAGAAACCAACTATTTGTACCTGTCAGGGAGCAAGAATTTCCTGTCCCCTTTAAGGTACTCCTCACTGGCCTAAGAATCCAAGTGACAGAGACAGATTAACAGAAGACAATTGGAGGGACTAAAGTTTCTCTTGAGGGTCTTGATTGCCTTCAATTCAAAACGGTCCATGTGCCAACGTAGCATATTTTGCGAAGACCTGTCCCAAACCCCTTCAAACTTGAAATAATCTTTATGCTAGACTGGCCCATCTTGAGGTGGCCAACCCTTGGCCCCTACACACTGTATATTGCAAGAATGGCCCTTGGCATCATCAACCATGCAGCCCGAAGTTTTAAAAAAAAAGATAGGCACGGTGATTCCAAGTTTAAAATAGCGCTGGAAAACGCACATCCAGGAGGAAAAGAGTATCTTACCTTCCTAGTCAAAGAGAAAGAGGTACCCAAGGGGGTAAGTATGCCTTAGAGGGAGAAATGCACACTCTACAGTCAAAAGAGAGGCCACGCCCACCTCCCATGCCCACTGTTAGGACGCAGCATCCTAAAAGGATATAGATTGGCAGATTCACCTCTCACTAAGCACTTCAGGAATGTGTATCAAGGGCCACAAAAGTGGTGTGAGCTAAGGCAAAGGCATTAAAAGCTTCTACGGAGATCCAGGGACTGTAAACTGTTCCCTACGGATTTGTGTGCATTTTACTCTCTAAGTCAAGGGAAGCCACTGAGAGTTTTAAACTCCAAAATAATGTAGGAAAAATGGATTGAGAAGAGGAAAGCTGGAGGCATAGAGACCAGTTAGGAAGCCTTTGTAGGAGACAAGAGATGAAGACCAGAACTAAGGTAAAATTAAGAATAATAATTCCCAGTTAGGGGCACCTAGCTGGCTCAGTCAGTAGAGTGTGTGACTCTTGATCTCAGGGTTGTGAGTTCAGGCCCCACGTTACGTGTAGAGCTTCCTTTAAAAATAATAATAATAATAATAATTTCCATTTAATTTCCCACCGTAGACCAGACACTGTGCTAAGTGCTTTACATTTAGTATGAAACTTAATCTTCATTAAGTGGGTACCATGTCAAGTGGGCACCATTACCATGCCCCTTTTATAAAGAAACTGAGGCAGAAAAGAGCGAGGTCACAGAACAGTGATTATAACCATGAAAGGAGTCCTATATGGATATAAAGATTGGAAGGAAACACTAAAAAATGAGCCCAGTGTGTTAGGCTGGTGGGTTTATGGGTCCTTTCTTTCTATTTTCAAAATTTTCTGTCCTGTTACATTTAGAAGTCCACAGAACACAAAAATCTTCCCCAGATGGAAGCCAGTGTGTCACTTAGAAGGAAACCCAGAAGAGAGACTAGAGACAATGGTGAATGAAAATGGGTGCCTTCTCTCCCCACCTGCTGCCAGGATTCACAGGTGGAAATGGGGAGATAAGGATAGGCATGAAGAGAATGGACGCAGATCCTAGGAGCACGGGAGGGATCGAGAAATGGAAAGATCTGGTTCTGGGTGTGAACTTCCTTTTAGGGCCCTTTGATTATAAAGTAGTTTCAGCTTTTGAGTTTGGTCTGAAAAAGTCAAGCAAATCTAGGGAATCACGGAGTAATTTCCCTCCTGTTGTTTCTGTACCAGACCGCTTCCTGTTTTGCCAAAGAAGACGATTTCTCTGCACAAAAGAGAGTATATGTTGGGTGGAGGCATGAAATCCAGAATCCTAAACCCGAGACTACGACGCTGCTCAAATGTCTTAAGATGCTGGTCTTGTACTTCTTTAAGGTTTTATTTATTTATTTGAGACAGAGAGTGAAAGAGGGGAAGCAGCAGGCAGAGGGAGGAAGGGAAGCGGGCTCCCCACTGAGCAGGGAGCCCGATGTGGGGTTCCATCCCAGGACCCCGGGATCATGACTCAAGCCGAAGGCAGATGCCCAACTGACTAAGCCACCCAGGCGCTCCTGGTGTTATACTTTAAAGACATGTTACCTCCAAAAGCTGCGTGTCTATGAACTGCTGACCGAGCCCCATCTAAGTTTTTGCTTTCTAACATGGAACGGGCACTGTGTAAGCGCTCAGAGTTTTAGTCTGACCTGCCACGTGGGCGTGATAAATGGCAGCGTGACCCAAACTGGAAGCTGTTTCTCAACTTGGTAGGTAGGGAGTGAGCCTAAGAGCCCTGCAGGGCAGCCCAGAGACCCACATGCTGGAAAATCACCTCTGGACCACTTTGGACTCTGATCTCTCTTCTGTTTCCAGTAGCTTAAAAATGCAATTCTGAACAGAGATGATGATATGCTTTGTTTCTAGATACTAAAGAACTCACAGTTACAAGCGCCTTTGTACAGTCTTTTTAATATAAGTCCCCTAAAATTGCCTCCCTACAATCACATGAAACAGCCTCATCCATTACATGATATGCCAGCAAACCAGGCAAATGCGCGGTCTCCTTTTGTACATGGGACAGATTATGTTTAGACGCAGAGGGGAGATCTCAACAGAGAATTACAATAATTTCCCATTGGATTTTTTTTTTCCCTAAAACTGGCTTATTAGACTTGCGCAAAAAAATAAAATAAAATAAAAGACTTAACACAGTAGGCATGAGGCTGCTATCATTAGAGGGCTTGCTTGGTGAGTGGGGGGGAGAACCACCGAGGAACTTGGCTTTCAGAACGTGTTTCCATCACTAACTGATAAGGTCCTTTCACTGGGTGTAGGCTGGTGTGATTTATGGTGAAAGCTTGCTTTCCTTTTGACAGTCGAATCCGAGTGGTTCCCAGGTAGAGAATGCCTATGTAACCAGCCCCGATAAAAAAAACCCTACACTCTGAGTCTCAGAGGGAGGGGCTCCTCTGGGCACAGACATCACACCATGTTGCTGCATGTTCACTGCTGAAGGGAAGGTGAGCTCTGTGGGAGCTCTCATGGGAGGGAGGGGACATAGGAAACCTGCAAATGGGTTTCTCCACACCCCACTGCCATCTTTTTCTCTTACTGAGCCAGTTGTGTAGGCTTCCTCTGTCACGGAAGTGAGTTTTCACCACGAGTACAACTATATTCTGGTTTCCTTCTAGTGAATCATCAAATATGTGTGCCGTCCTGGGGGGACCCCCAAAACGAAGGCTTACCAGCTGTAGATCCCAAAATAACATCTTCACTGCAACTTCCCAGGCGCTAAAAGATAACTAACTACTCTCCCCAGGGCAGAACGCAGAGGTTATAGTTCAGGTGTACTTGCTCAAAGCCCAAGATTTTTATATTCTGGGCTTTAAAGATGTCAGCTGCACATGTGCCATATAATTACATACCGTCAGCCAATTTCTGGGGAAGGAAGTCATTATGCTGGTGTTCATATCCCTTGTTACATTTGTGTATGGTTGATTACAGACAGTAATCTTGTTTGACAGAAATACAGTAGCAACTCAGCTCACATTAGAGCCTGGCCATCGAAGCCCCCGTTCATTTTCCATCGTTCAGTAACACCACGGGGCTGGGCAGAGAGGAGTTCAAGTGCAAGGTTCCTCTGGGACATGGGTGTCTGTGCCTGTGGTTAACTCACGGTCACCCTTCTTAGTTAGAAACTCCCCCCGGCAACCCCCGCTGCTGTGAGGTGTCAAAATTAGACTAGCGCATATCCATCCTTCCCTGCTTCCTACAGTTAGTACTTTAATGGGTCGTAAACAACCCCATGCGCTAGGGAGCCAGGGGGATCACGATAAATAAGGTGCCAGCTGCGCTTAAGAAATGCACCACTTTATGGCCGCTATGTAGGAATTCTCTGATGACCACGAAAGTCAGCTAGTCAGCTGTGACTCCCATACCCGCCTCAGAGTTCTGTTAAGAAGTCTTGCCTCCTCAAGATGCACTGAATCTTGCTCAGGAGTCACTAACAAGCAGCCCTTTTTCTCAAAAACTGCTATAAGCTTTACCCAGAAACCACCATCCCCCCCGCGGGAAGCCGCGGCCCATCTAACACACAGGTGGGCGGTGAGCACAAATTAGAGAACGCTCATTCTTAGCCGTTGCTTGCCAACAACCAGTTTGGCATGAACCCTTTCTCCCAGCCATCTAACTTCCTCTGCGGCCACCCTCCTCTTACATGCGAGCACCTGAAATAATGGTGGCTCTGCAGTGGCTGAGAAGGGGCACGGCACACATGCGACATGGGACCACACGTGGCATCCGCTGTAAGCCACGCAGCATCAGAACACGGGAAGCTCTCTTCATGTGCAATCTCATGCTGAACCATGCCATGTGAGCCTGGTAGTGTGCAGCTGCTCTGCCCAGGCAGGGAGGAGCCTGAGGACCCTCGAAGTCAGCTTGTCACCGCAGCCCAGGCTGCGGCTCCGCAGGGCACAGCAGGAAAACCAGAGCACTGGTTCAAGCGTGCAAGGAGTGATCCTCCATTCGGCAACACGCCAGACACGGAATATGGAAAGCTTCTCCCGTTTTGAAAACATGGGTATGAGAAATGAGGGACAGCTCTGAGCCTCTCTTAGCAAGTGATGTCACAGTGAAGCAGGCCTGTGGGACACGAGCACACACACACACATCAGACACCGATCCTGACAGCTCTCGATTGCAGCATCACGAGGGTCATTTGCTAGGATGAGGGTCAGCAAAGGTAATGATCTAAATGACATATATCCAGTCACTGGAGTAATAACCCTTCCTAATACCTCTATGATTCTGGCTAGTTCCAGCCACTTTTGAAGTTATTGCACCCAATACTTTTGCAGGAGAAGAAGTAAACATATGAATTCTCCCCAGACCAATATTTAAGTGTCAAGAAATGTTAGGGATTTTTTTAAATCTAATTTTAAAAATCGTCACATAATTCATCTGGAAGAATAGCAAAATATATTTTTTAAAAAGTTCAATAAAAATGGGCATAAGGTAGATAAGAGCTTGATTTATAGTAATGCTATGATAATGAAAATGGTGCTAAGGGTTTAGAAGTAAGAGATGAAATCCTCAATGGAACAAAACAGAAATCCTTACAACAAATCCGAACTATTCAACTTGCTAACCATAGGGGTGGGGTGGCAGATGCAAATCCTACCTTACACACCACGCCAATTAGCAAGTACATGTAGGTCACAGATTTCAACCATGAAATTGAAACCATAAGAGTGCTAATAGAAAACAGAGGGGCTATTTTTATATAATATTTTTGATAGGAAAAGAAAGATGTTAGGCATGATACTAAAGGCAGAATCCGTAAAAATTAAAGATCTGACCACATAAACTTTAAAAATACATAAACAGGTGCACCTGGCTGGCTCAGTCAGGGCAGCAGGCAACTCTTGACTTCAGGGTTGTGAGTCTGAGCTCACATTGGGTTTAGAGATTACTGAAAAATAAAATCTTAGAAAAAAAAAACCCATAAATAAAGACTATATAAAGATTATATAAAGCCCTTCTTTAAAACTCCTCAGGGAAAATGAAAAGTATCATTAACAACTTAAAAGACAAACAAACCCACTTTGAAAAATTGTTTGCAACCTAACAAGGGATTCATGTCCTTTATATACAAAGAGCTTACCAATAAGTAAGGAAAAGAATACAGTAACAAAAGGAAAATTAGAGCAGAGGGTTTGAAGAGGCTAGTCCTAAAAAAGCAAATAAACATATAAAATATTTATGTATATTCATTCATCAGAGACTCAACAAAAGCAAATCCCACTTCGCACTTCTCGAAATGACACAAACTTCTACAGTAACACCCAGCATCAGCGTGATTCGGAAAGCTGACGTATCCCTGCCTTGGATGTGAAGAAACCATTTTCATTCGGAGAAAAAAAAAATCAGGATTGTTAAGAAAGAAAAAAATTACTCTTTATTTTTTAAAAAAGTCCTGTATGGCTATGAAATTTCACAAGAGCCCTAAAATGTTGATGTAAGTACAGCTGGAGTTGGTGCTGAGAGCAGTAAGCTGGTTACCTAGAGGACAGTTTGCATCCCTGTTGCAAGAAGGCGTGCAGATTCCCGGTTGCCGCAAGTAATAGACCCAGGTACGGAGGGGAAGGCTTCATCGGCCTAGAAGAAAACTCAGGATGGAATTGGACACCAACAAAATAGGGGTGATCTGAAATGAGAATAATCATGGTGTGACTGAAGCAGACAAACACAAGAGCTGCTTTAACGGTCTTATCTTTGAGTAAGAAAACACATCCAACGGTGAGACAATTAACTTGTTAACCACCACTGACAGTTACCTTCCCCAACCCTCTTCATGACAGAATCTCAGCCAGCAAAGCACATCTTGCTTAATTAGAGATCTGAGCAAGGTATTAGAGGGAGCAAAATTAAGCAACATTTTTGAACGGCAAGATGAATTCTGCTTTGCCCAAAGTTGGTCTGGATTTCGAAAGCCCTTCATAGACGTTTGCTGGCTCCGTTTCCACGGTGCCCCTCACCCGAGAGGCTACCTGTAGGGAATTCCGTCTCTCAGCTGGCTTCCAGCCATTTCCTACGAGGTCGTTTCCCTTCCCAAGGGAAGAGTGCCCTGGGAAAGCAGCCAGTATGACCGCTCTTCTCGTCACACCTTTAGGTTGGATATTAATCAGAGCCAGCACCATGGGACTGAACTTGCACCCTTATTCCAGCCTCTGCCAACTGATCGCCTGTGAGGAAGAGTCCCAGAGCGATAAAGGGTGGGCCTTTCTGCATGGTAATGGTGGTTATGGCTCCAGATGGTTAAGAGGTCAAGATATTTTTATTTTCTTCCTTACACTTTTCCCTACCCTGTGAAGCTTTTCCATGAGCATATGTTGTTTACATTAATGGGGAGCAATTTGAGCAATTTTTAAATTGAGGGTTGTATAAAGCCCCTGCAGGAGCAATTCAAGCTCTCCAAGATGGAATAGGAACAGAAAAGTAGCTTTACCCAGCTACTTTTAAACACACAAATCCCCTTTTGGATTAGAAAACATTAAATGGGCAACATTTCCAAATCTGGTTAGAAATCTTATAGAGTTGCAAATTCCTTCCCCCAGTCAGAACTCTCATAAACTATGTTGGTTACCCACCACCACCGCCCCCACCCAGATTAGGAAGCAATTTTGTAAAAATAATTTTTCTATTTTTTTATTAACACATAATGTATTATTAGCCGTAGGGGTATACAGGTCTATGAATTGCCAGGTTTACACACTTCACAGCACTCACCATAGCACATACCCTCCCCCAATGCCCATAACCCAGCAAACCTCTCCCTACCCCCTACCCCCAGCAACCCTCAGTTTTAGGAAGCAACTTCTTTTTTTTTTTTAATTTTTTTTTTTTTTTTTGACAGAGAGAAATCCCAAGTAGATGGAGAGGCAGGCAGAGAGAGAGAGAGGGAAACAGGCTCCCTGCTGAGCAAAGAGCCCGATGCGGGACTCGATCCCAGGACCCTGAGATCATGACCTCAGCCGAAGGCAGCGGCTTAACCCACTGAGCCACCCAGGCGTCCCAGGAAGCAACTTCTAATTAGAAATCAGGCAACTCTCTAATCCCATAATTACTACTGTGCAGAGTATGGTTGGTGTTATAGTCACTACTTTAAAATTCCTTTTAATTGCTATGTATATCAATCCAAAGATGACAGAATATAGGTTTAATAGGGGGTTGTGAATATAAGTTTAAAGCTTTCAATGGAATGCTTTATCAAATGATCTAAAAACCTAGCGTGGAATTCAAAATCACAAATCCCCATCACTTACCACTGGAGACCCAAAGCTCCTACTGCAATAGTAAGGAAATGATGACTGAATGGAAATGCCCACTCTTGTACGGTTATCATTGAAAGCTCTGCTATACAAAATGGTAGCTTTTAGCCACACGTGGCTATTTAAAGTTATTCAAATTCATTGAGCATACATCAAGTGTTCAACACCTACACATGGCTAGTTGCTGCCATATGGAACAGGGCAGAATAGTCCATCGTTGCAGCAAGTTTCACTGGACAGGTCTGAGTCCAGAAAAATCCAGTGTAGAAATCCCATACCTCACATCTAGGAAGAAGCTTCCTTGACTGCGAGGGACACTTAGGGATGAAAGCTTGGTGAGGAGAATGCTACCTTCTCCCAGGAATGTGCCCCCTCAAGAGAAGAAGAGAAGAAATTATCCACTCTTAGAAAAGAAATGAAGCAATGTAGCTTTAAATTAAAGATCTGGGGATGGCTTTGAAGGACACAGTAATACCACTTTTGTACTACTGCAGACAGAAGCTACGGAAAGAATCATGGTCATGGCCAGGGACAAAACATTGGAATGAATGGACCACTGTTCTGAATCACTTTTCTCCAAGAGAATTCCTTAAGCCAATATGAGGAAAGAAACAAAATAGTTGTTATTTTGATGGTGTTCTATCAGTCAGATAAAGTATCTTTTAAATAGTGCTCTTAATTGCTTTGAATCACATTCTGACATTATATGAATCTCAAACTTTGTTATTCCTTTTAGAACTCCTTGAGGAATATAGAGATTCATGCCAAGTGCTTCTAAGGGGTACCTAAGATCAGAATCTTCTGGGAAATTTTCCTTAATAAAACGAATTTCCTTGCAATCAGCTTTTTAAAAAATGCCAGGATTGTACAGCATCTCTCATTTCCTTCCCAACACGCATGAAATTTGAAAGTGTCAACGGGAATGTAAATCCAGGTGATGGAGAGGCATCTACCTATTTGCTCACGATGATGACAGCCAGGAGATTTAAAAGAAAGTAAGTACTTGAATGAAGTAAATAATCATTTGCTTAAGAAATTCTCTGCCCTCTCACATCCCAGATTTAAGAGACTCCAACCCCGACCAGTAATCCACACTATAAAAATCCTAAAATGATGGGCATTTCCATCAGAAAGACTACAGGTGGGCACCTGGGTGGCTCAGTGGGTTAAGCCGCTGCCTTTGGCTCAGGTCATGATCTCAGGGTCCTGGGATCGAGTCCCGCATCGGGCTCTCTGCTCAGCGGGGAGCCTGCTTCCTCCTCTCTCTCTCTGCCTGCCTCTCTGCCTACTTGTCATCTCTCTCTGTCAAATAAATAAATAAAATCTTTAAAAAAAAAAAAGAGACTACAGGAAATACATCCTCATCTTTTAATTCAAAACTTCGGGCATGGACTGATCATCTTAGGTGACATGTCCAGGGCAAACAAGAGGAAGAGTAATATCTGCTGAGGGCATGGTGAGACCTGGTTTGGCTCCAGCGCCCCTTGTGATGAGTTGGACATCTCAGTAAAGTGGGAATGACATCAGCTGTCTTGTAAGTTACATAAGGCACGCCGAGTCCCTAGCAAGGGGTCTAGGGAGAAGCATCTAGTGACTGTGCACACAGTGTCCACTGCTTTCCTTCTTTGAGGGTCCAGGTAGCATGTCACTGCATTCAGCGATGCCCTCGCCAACTTCAATCCCACCCCCTGTTCAGGACTCCTGAAGTACCTGAACAGACTTGGGACAGAAAAGGAAAGGGACAAAGAAAAGGAATTTGAAGTAGAGAATGGTGACATGGGTTAAGATGGTAAAAGAAGTAGGAAATTTAGAAGAGTAAGTCCAGAATATCTGGAGTGTAAAGAAGATAGATTGAAAAGGTAAGTTCTAGGAAATCACGTTACCATTTTTATAGTATTCTGTACAAACTAAGCATTTGATAAATGAAAGTGGTTTATCCACCAAATTCATGTCACGTGCACTGTAGATTTGTGACATGTGACAGAGCCCAGTCCTCATTAGGAGGGGCTGCAGAGGGGAGAGCCTGGAGGCAGGAAGGAGCTTTAGGAGGACTCTAGGTTGTCACCATGCACTGGGGATGAGAGTGAGAGGGATGGGAATGCAACCCCAGCTCAGTCCTTCTAGACACAGAATCTACAGGACTTGACAACTGATTACGAGTTGGCGGTATAGAGGAGAAGAACAACAAAATAAGGCCAATTTTAAACCTGATGGTCCAGGACAGTGGTTCTCACCCAGAGACGTATGTGCCCCTCAGGGACATTTGGCAATGTCTGGCGATGGTTTGGGGTGTTACACCATTGGGAGGTGGGGATGATGCTACTGGTGTCCAGTAGGTAGAGGCCGGGGATGCTACCAAATACCACACAGCACACAGGACTGCCCCCACCACAATGGGGTGTGATGGGAATGACCGCCCCCCCCCCCGTGCCAGTGGTGGCGAGGGTGAGAAGCCCTGAACAAGGAGACTGAGGATGACTTAGCAGAAACATTTTGGGAAACATGTAAACTTAGTTTTAGATAAGTTGTGCTGGAACTGCTAGGAGAACATCCAGATAGACAAACAGGTCAAGCAGGCACCTGAACATGTTAAGTTCAAGTCAATTAAAGGAAGTATATATGTGTGGGTTTACAACAGGGGTTGGCAAACACTTCTGGAAAGGGCCAGGTCGTAAGTAATGGTAGAGAAAGAGCTAGGATGAGCGCTAAGCATGGGCTTACTATGTATTTGCAGCTCTGAGTGAGAATAGTGTCCTCTGTCTCATCAAAAACGTTGCATGGTTTGTGCCTGGGCTCTTGAGTGTGTCCCAGCCCACACACAAACAACTTCTTCAGCAATCTTCTTCAATGGAAGTCCCTATCCCTTTGTGCTGTGTTTAGTCTCACTAAGAACTTCTGTGGGTGCAGGGACTAGTGTTCAAAAGTTAAACAACTGGCCCACACTTGACCATGGAGCACAAGTGGTGTGGAAAGGCAGACTCCAGGTAGAATGAGAGGCCAGGTCCTGCACACGACAGATGTCAAAACTGGTTGTGAGTAGTGAGGAGGGCACTGGGCCATTCTTCCTCCAAAGAGGGAGAAAGCAGGGGCGCCTGGGTGGCTCAGTGGGTTAAGCCTCTGCCTTTGGCTCAGGTCATGGTCTCAGGGTCCTAGGATCGAGCCCCGCATTGGGCTGTCTGCTCAGCGGGGAGCCTGCTTCCCCCCTCTCTCTGCCTGCCTCTCTGCCTACCTGTGATCTCTCTGTCTCTCTCTCTCTGTCAAATAAATAAATAAATAAATATTTAAAAAAAAAAAAAAAAAAGAGGGGGAAAACAGAGGGTTGCTCAACAGTGGGCTGTCTTCCTTCCCCAGAGCAAGTAACCTAGAGGCTAGGAACAGGAGAAGGCCCAGAAAGGGGGCAGGGATGGTGAGGAAGCATAACAGTAGCAGAACTGGTAGACTCAGAAAAATGTATCATTTTCTGGTAGATTCAGACTAGTGGGCCCCCAAATGAGGAGGATTATAAGTGGTCTGTTTTTCTCCAGTTATATTTAGTCACATTATTTCTATTTAGTTACATATTTATTTCAAAGGAGAGAGGAGAAGAAGGAGAGCAAACAAAATGAGTCTCAAGTTATGGCTTCGCATAGAATGGCAAATTATATCTCCATCTGTAACAACAAAAAGACGTTGGGTTACCATGAAAATTTTCAAAAACAAAAGAGCCCACTTACTTGCCAGTTCAATGATTTCCATCCTCTCTCCATCAACATCCTGACCTACAAAAGTTAAGTCATTCTGCTCCAACTGACTGATCAGGCTCGGGTTCACCTAGAAAAACAAGAAATTACATGCTTTGGGGCAGCAGAGCTAGACAGATATATCATCTTATAGAAATGTCCTCTATCAATTGGGTGGGTTTTCCATTTCAGTGATGTTCTTAACTAGTACTTAATTTCTATATCCCGCCCCCAAAGCTTATTTTTTTTCCCCCAAAGCCTATTTTTAAACTCATGATGAACCTTCGAAACAGTCTAATCGCAGTCCCTAAACCTGAGATGCCCACCTTCTGTTGCTCAAAGATGAGATTCAAAAAGTAGGACTCTGACACAGATATTCTGACTTGGAACCTTGAGATTAGCTATTTATAGCCGCTACCATATTTGTTTCTTCCCTTGAGTTATGTGTAATTAACTGTTTCTCCCCAAATTACAAATCTGCTTGAGGATTGAAACTATCTTATTTCCCTTGTGACTAGCCCCAAAGCTTTCTTCACATATATTTACATAAAACCTTTAAAGAGAAGCTTGAAGCAATTTTTCAGCTAGAATACTGGTTATAGATGACAACTCGATGGGCTGGTACTCAACCTCTTCCCTCATTCATCACATTCCTGGTCCTTTCCCAAACTTTTCAGCCTCTTTTTCAAAGAAAGCACAGATCATCTGAATCAACCTGTCTTTCTCAATCTCAACCCCATGTTTTTATTTTCTTTTTCGACATTAGGCTAGTTCTCATAATTTGTCATTTTTCCTTTTTTTAAAAAAACAGCTTTAATTGAGATATAATTCAGATGCCATACATTTCACCCACTAACAGTATACAATGCAATGGTTTTTAGCATATTCACAGAGGATTTCAGCCATTGCCATGATGAATCCAAGAATAGGCCCTATCCCCTCTAACCATCATCTTTTAATCCCCTCATCACCTCCCCACCAGTCCTAGGCAACCACTAATCTATATTCTGTCTCTTTCAATTTGTCTGTTCTGGGCATTTCGTGTTAATGGAACCCTACAGTATGGAGTCTTTCGCAACTGGCTTCTTTCACTAAGCATCATGTGTTTTAGATTCGTGTCTCCAGTAGCACGTATCAATATTTCATTTCCTTTTATTATCAAATAATTCTATGGATAGATCACATTTCATTTACCTATTCATCACGTGATGGACATTTGGGGTGTGTCCACTTTTTGTTTAACGATTATGGATAATACTGCTTTGACCATTTGTATACAAGTTGTTGTGTGCATGCACATTTTCATTTGTCTTGGGTTATACATCTAAGGATGGAACTACTGCGTCATATGATAACTCTGCGTTTAACTTTTTGAGGCGCTACCAGATGGTTTTCCAAAGTGGCCGCACCATTTTACATTCCTACCAACAATGTATCCTCACCAACACTTGTTATTATCTTTTTTGTTTTTTTAAAGATTTTATTTATTTAATGGAGAGATAGAGTACAAGCAGGGGGAGCAGCCGGCAGAAGGAGAGGGAGAAGCAGACTCCCCACAGAGCAGGAAGCCCCATGCAGGGCTTGATTCCAGAACTCCGGGATCATGATCTGAGCCAAAGGCAGATGCTTAACAAATGAGCCACCCAGCCGCCCATATTATCTGTCTTTTGATTATAGCCAGCCTAGTGGGTATGAGGTGGTATCTCTTTGTGGTTTTGATTTGCATTTCCCTGATGATAAATGATGTTGAACACCTTTTCATTTGCTTATTGGCCATTTGTGTATCTTTTTTGATACACAAATGGCCAGAGAGCTGTCTCTCCAGAATCTTTCACATCATTTAATATTCAGTTATAAGAATTCTTTATATATTCTAGATAGAAGTACCTTGTCTGATATATGGTTTCATCTGTACTTATTTTATCTGTTATCTTATTTTTTATAGTATTTTTTTTAAAGCTTTTATTTATTTATTTGACAGACAGAGATCACAAGTAGGCAGAAAGTCAGGCAGAGAGAGAGAGGAGGAAAGAAGGCTCCCTGCTGAGCAGAGAGCCCGATGCGGGGCTCCATCCCAGGACCCTGGGATCATGACCTGAGCGGAAGGCAGAGGCTTTAACCCACTGAGCCACCCAGGCGCCCCTGTTATCTTATTTTCTGTCCTGTCCATTAGAATATAAGCTCCGTAACAGGAAAGGAACTGTGTGTGTCTTTCTTCCTTCCATCTCCAGTGCATATCAGATACAAAGTAAGAAAGAAGGAATGGATGGCCACACCATTGTATGCACACTAGTTCTTATACCTTCTGCCTACCACCTAGGCAATGCAGCTCAATAGTTTCTGGTCCCACCAGCTGGGCCAGTTCCCAATGGAAAAAAGAACAAAAATGGCCTGTACTCGGCAAATTGTTCCCTAAGTGTAGTGACAATATTGGTAGCCTACCCAACATCAATTCTCATTGGTCCTCCCTCCAAACAGAACCCTGGACTTTTTCCAGCATTTATACCACTCCTGCAAGACCCATGGGGCTCCATCTTCCCCATTCTAGATGTTGGCCCTGATTAGTCCAAGTCAAACATCATAAACCTACCCCTGTTAGCTGATGAATGATGCAAGAACCCAGGTTTAACCCTGCAAGAAACCGGGCTAACCCTGGTTTAGCTTTACCCTTGCGATGGTTACTAGTTCATAGGTTGGCAGGTAATGTGTACTGATCCAATGAGACTGAAGAAAAACTTCCATGTCTAAAGATGCATGTTGTGTCTGCTGCTGCTGGTAACCATCTTGCAACTAGGAGGGAGATCAGCCCAAGGGCAAGGCAAACACACAGAAAAAGGTAAGGCCAATAGAATCCCAGAAATAGTAGAAGCCCTGAACATACCATGCCTGCAGCCTATCCAGCCTCTGAACTACCTATCACCTGATATAACAAATTTCCTTATATTGGAAATATGAAATTTTTGTACTTTTAAATTTTTTATAATAAATTTCCTTATATTGGAAATATGAAATGAAAAGGTGTTCAACATCATTTATCATCAGGGAAATGCAAATCAAAACCAAAAAGAGATACCACCTCATACCCACTAGGCTGGCTATAATCAAAAGACAGATAATAGGGGTGCCTGGGTGGCTCAGTCTTTTTAAGCATCTGCGTTTGGCTCAGGTCATGATCCCAGGGTCCTGGGATGGAGCCCCTCTGCTAAATCTGGCATGACTCCCCTGCGCCCAATGGATACTACCGAGCGAGACACCTTTTCCAGATGTCCACCAGTAATCATCGCAGTTCCTCAAACTAACCATCTACATTCCACAGTAATTCAGCATGTAGGCCATACCTCATACCGATGTCTGTGTCTTTCTTCTATAAAAGGAACATCACCATAAAGTTTCCCTGTAAAGATACAAGAGTGAAATTAACATCCAAGTAATCAGCTTTGGAACGCCACCCAGAGCGTATGTGTGAAGGACGTCTCTTTGACCTACAAATTACCTGGACCGGTCCAGATAGTCATCTAGATTTTCTTCTCCTACAGCACAGAACAGGAAGAGCTTCTTTGAAACTCTGAAGCAATTCCCAAGTATGCCATCCGCACGGCATTAAGGGAAGTGGAAGCCCTCTGTTACACAAGTCACCATGGATTCCAACAGACAGGCCCTCCTTTGCCACACCTGCCTACAGTTAAGGACAGGGAGGTGGAGGAACGTCTGAGCACCATCACTTCTGGGCAGACTCATAACCGGGCTCATTTTCCAAAAGAAGAAACTGAAACCAAAGGAATGGAAATGAAACCGAAGGACTTGCCCAAAGCCCCAACCCCGCTGGCAGCACAATCTTGAGCCCAGACCCCCCGACACCTGGTCCGTGCTTTTTCCACCACACCAGCTGCTTCTGCGTACCAGCCAAATTGGTTTACACCCCGCCTTAAACATGGGCCTGTCCTCTGGCTCTAAAACTTCGGCCTCTAAGAATTCACCCCAGAAAACAGAAATGAAGACAGCAAGTTCACCACGAAGACCCATGCCACTCCGTTATTTAACAGTGAACAACGAAGCAAACTGAGCCCCAGAAATCGAGGACTGGAGGATTAAATGAAAAGCCCTGCCAGCTGCGCCGGGACACATTGTCCTCCTCCAGCAGAATCCAGAGCAGTGCTCAGTTCCACAGGCGGGGGACTGTCAGACCCTCCGAGACACGCCATAAGGCTGTGGAGCAGGAGGTTTGTGTCTCCTCTGCGCTTTTGACTTGGATAAAGAAAGTGCACATCGGCTGCATTCTGCTATGACTTGATACGATCATTTATCACAACCGAACCTCTAGTTTGCAATTTTGTCCATGTAGACACAGCTCCCTGGGGACAATGTTAATCATAGTGAGTATTTGCCACAGGTGCTTTAGAAAAATTGGCAATAGTGGGGATAGGGAGTTACTCTGTGAGAGCTCCAAAGCGCCGCTGAGAGGGCACTCATTCAAGGCAGAGCCTTTGTACTCAAACTATTGGTTCATAAAAATGAAAGGAAAAATGGAAACAGCAAAATAATGTCCAATTGGACAAAACAGAAGCATATATACCATTGTGAAGTTATGAGAAAAATCATTTGAAAGCTCTGGACCTAACTTGGAGAGGTTCTTAATTCCCTTATGACCTCTGACTTTGTGACTGATCTTTTCTTCCTATGGTCCCAAATTTCTTCTCTGCTTACTGCATTACAACAGATGACTTAGATGTCCAATAATAGAGCCTGCCAATGTTAACAGATGGTGAGGAAAATGGCAAACATCTCCAAATTAAGATATAAGGAATTCTAACTTCAAGTCATCAGGACTAGCAGGATATTACACGACCTTTTGAAACTGGATGCCGTGCACATACTGCCGGCTTAAGGCAAATTTTGTGTTTGCTAAGATACCTCAAGGGTCACAGGACAACAGGGCTGGTGTAGTGACTCTGGAACCAGGCCATCTGGCTCTAAATTGCACTACAGCATTGAATGGATGTGCGGCTGGGGCAAATTATTTCAGCCCTCTGCCTCAGCCTTTTCAACTGTAAAATGGGGATGATTGATAGTCTTATTCCATAGGGTTGTTGTGAGGATTAAATAAAACACTTGGGGGGGCACCTGGGTGGCTCAGTGGGTTAAGCCTCTGCCTTTGGCTCAGGTCACAATCCCAGTGTCCTGGGATTGAGCCCCACATCGGGCTCTCTGATCAGCGGGGAGCCTGCTCCCCACCCCCTCGCCTGCCTCTCAGCCTACTTGTGCTGTCAAGTAAATAAAATCTTAAAAAAAAAAAAAAAACAGTTGGAACAGTAAGTAAACCATGTAACTGTTAATTAGACTCTAGACTATGAAATCCAAGTAGAAAGAAGACAGAACATAAGCTCTACAAGATAATAGACAAGATAAGGACGTGTCCCTTCAATTGGTGTCTAGCACATAAGCAGGTACTTAATGAGTATTTGTTTAGGGGCACCTGGGTGGCTCAGTCGGTTAAGCGTCTGCCTTCGGCTTAGGTCATGATCCCAGGGTCCTGGGATGGAGCCCCGAGTTGGGCTCCCTGCTCAGTGGGGAGTCTGCTTCGCCCTCTCCCTCTGCCTGCCACTCCCTCTGCTTGTGTTCTCTCTCTTTCTGTTAAAGAAATAAATAAAATCTAAATAAATAAATAAATATTTGTTTAATGGATGGATCGTTTCTATGTGTGTATGTGTGTATATATATATATATATATGGCATATATATATATGGCATATAATGAAACATGTTTTCAGAACTTTGGAAATACTGTTTCATGGACTCAAATTCTTACCTGATCACCTACAAATCTGTCAAGAACAAATTCACAAAACTAATCCACTGCCATATCCAGGGGAAAAAAATTGAAATTTCCTTTATAACTATATGTTGAGAATAGCTCAGAATGTTACCAGTCCAATTCTATTTGAAAACACCTTAAGTGGCGCCTGCGTGGCTCAGCGAGCTAAAGCCTCTGCCTTCGGCTCAGGTCATGATCTCAAGGTCCTGGGATCAAGTCCCACATTGGGTTCTCTGCTCAGCAGGGAGCCAGCCTGCTTCCTCTTTCTCTCTCTGCCTGCCTCTCTGCCTACTTGTGATCTCTCTCTCTGTCAAATAAAATGACAGAAATCTTAAAAAAAAAAAAAAAAGAAAAGAAAAGAAAACACCTTAAAAACAAAATAAAACCAAGAATGCTCATTCCGGGGCCCTGGCCCCAGGGATTCTGATTTGGTTACTCTCAGGAGAGGGCCTGGGCATGTGGGTTTTTACAAAGCACCACGAGCGACTCCCTGTGCATTCCGGATTAGGCACTGCTGATCCCCACTCGGGCTGAAAGCGCTGTAGGAGGACAATCAATGACAATCAGTGACAAGGCAAGCTGCCGCTAGCTGTGGCTGACTGCGGAGTGTATCTAGGTGTGGAGTGAAAAGACTGAGGGCTAGATACACCACATTGTGAGGAGCAGTTCTCCGGATGAATTGATCAAGCACTCGTGCCATGCGATGATCTTGGGTACAGGGGGAAATCCTCAACAAAACAACACAGACTTCTTTTCTATCCTAGTCTTTCTGGAGACAAAATCAAATGCAACAGAGATTAACTGCACATAAGCTTCATGTTGCCTTAAGAAGCAAGTTGGAGGGGGGCGCGAGTGCCTGGGTGGCTCAGTCGGTTAAGTGTCTGCCTTGGGCTCTGGTCAGGTCGTGATCCAGGGGTCCTGGGATGCAGCCCCACAGCATCGGGCTCCCTGCTCAGTGGGGGACTGCTTCCCCCTCTCCCTCTGTTCCCCTCCCTGCTTGTGTGCACATGCACACTCTGTGTGTGTGTGTGTGTGTGTGTGTGTGTGTGTATTTTTGAACTATATACTTTAAAATGGTTAAGTTGGGGGACACCAGGGTGGCTCAGTGGGTTAAGTGTCTGCCTTCAACCCAGGTCATGATCCCAGGGTCCTGGGATCGAGTCCTACCTCGGGCTCCTTGCTCAGCGGGGAGCCTGCTTCTCCCTCTCCTTCTGCCCCTCCCTCCACTTGTGCTCTCTCTCTCTGACAAATAAATTCTTTTTAAAAAATGGTTGGGGAGCCTGGGTGGCTCAGTGGGTTAAAGCCTCTGCCTTCGCCTCAGGTCATGATCCCGGGGTCCTGGGATGGAGTCCCGCATTAGGCTCTCTGCTCAGCGGGGAGCCTGCTTCTCTCTCTCTGCCTACTTGTGATCTCTGTCTGTCAAATAAACAAATAAAATATTTTTTTTTAAATGGTTAAGACGGTAAATTTGATGTTATGTGTATTTACCACAATTAAAATGTGAAAAAGTAAAGGCTATGCGGCCCCATTCTTGCCCCCACCACCCCCTCTTCCCCTAACTTACCCTTTATCTAAACATCCTATCCCCATCCTTTGCAACTTGGTTTTTGTTCCTGTTGTTTTACTGAACAGCTCTCAAAATAATAGCAAATGTGTCTTCAGTTGGGACCTGAGTAACTCCCCCTTTCCCCATCTGCGACCTCTGCTCCTCTGTGTACTCCCCTCGCCCCATTTACTAGCTCTTCATCCTCAAGTAGGGACACCTGCCCAGAACCATACCCTCCCTTCTTCCCCCACATTCACTGCTGAAAGCCACCCCTCCATGCTCTAGACCCCTATTCTGTACCTTCTTTTTTTTTTTTTTAAGATTTTATTTATTTACTTGACAGACAGAGATCACAAGTAGGCAGAGAGGCAGGCAGAGAGAGAGAGAGAGAAGCAGGCTCCCTGCTGAGCAGAGAGCCCGATGTGGGACTCCATCCCAGGACCCTGAGATCATGACCTGAGCCGAAGGCAGAGGCTTAACCCACTGAGCCACCCAGGCGCCCCCAATCTGTACCTTCTGATTCTTATCTTTCACCTGGGCCCCACATTTCCTATTTCCACGGGAGCTAGAAGAAATCACCCATGGCATGTCCAAAAGGTAACATCACTCCCTGATGGGCTTCGTGACCTCTTCCCTCTAGGCAGAACTGCCTTACCGTTGCCCAAACATCTTTTAATTGCTGCACCAATGTCTTCATTAAACTCCCTTTAAAGACTGCCCAGAACCATGCCCTGAACTAATTAAGCACTAGAGGGGATAGAGTTCTCTGTTTATGTGCAAGGGTCTGCTGGAGTGTGTCTAGTTCAGAGATCCCAAGACGCTGCCCAGGGTACAGATGTTTGGTGTATTTGGTTTGCATGGTGTTGGCAAACACACAGTGTTTTAAAATTCTGAATTAAGTTGCCAACATTTAGAAACCAGATTTGTCATAAAACTCCAGACTTCCAGATTCTCTTGGAAAGTTCGAAGACTGGCAACAGTGAAGCCATAGTTCTTCATGCAACTATCAGTTTTAGCAGTTGACGGGTCAACTGCTTGTCAGTTTGCCCCAGTCCCCATCACTCCCTACCGCCTCTCTAACTCTAAGGCCTGATGTAGCTGCCACTGATTGTGGAGTTAAGCTGTGGCACTTCTTACACCTGGCTGTTTGACTCATTTACATTCCCAGCCCAGTCCTACCGGCCGAGCTGTTCAGTCCAATGTCCATTCAGGGCGTGTGTCCCTTCTCAAGCCAAGCATGTGGTTTCAGATTGTCTTTCAGAAGCCAGAGGTGGGGTCTTCGCTTTCTGCACTCCCTGCTCTTCTCCCACAAAACACTCCTCCTGAGACCTGTGGAGCCCTGTCTTGGGGCTCTCAGCGCAAGCTAGCTTTCAGCTCTGTGAGCTGTTTGGGTCTTTTTATCCCCTCTTTAATTAAGGTCTGCTATTTGATATAGTGACATGGCCAAGAGGTTGGGCTCAGAAATCAGCTGAGTGACACTTTAACAAATGACTTAAGCTGCCTAAGATGCCTTTCTCTCTTGTGCGAAATCCACCCAGGTCGGTGTTGAAAGGAATAAGTGAAACGATGCATAGAACTTCCTCATTACTGATGCTTAGAAAGTGTGCAGTCGGGCCGGCCACCATTTTTTTCCTCTTTTATTTATTACTTTTGGATCTTGGTATACCGTTTCTTCAGTTTTTATAAAACATCTCATTCCTTTTAAGCATCTAAATTCCTCCTCTTTCTCTAATTTTATTTTTCATGATCTGCTTTTATCTCAGTTTGCTAGTATAAAAATGCTCATTTTCGATTTTTGAAATGTGTTGCCTTTAACTCCACATTACAGCATTATATTACTTTCATTGCTTGCATGTCTTTCCCCCACCCCGACTTAGTATTCTTATCCCATCTTTAATACCTCTTTTCTTAGATTTTTTTGGTCTGCTTCTGCTAGTCATATTAGCAGGTAGGGAGCAAGGAGACCAGAACAGAGGGACCGGAGAGAACATGTAAGGCAAGGGGAATGCCCGCTCCCCTTCTCCTCAGGCTCACCCCTTCTCCCCTCTCCATGTCTGGAGGACCCTATTCTTTTTTTTTTTTTTAAAGTGTAGCTGACATACAATATCGCATTCATTTCAGGTGTACAACATAGTGATTCAATACCTCTGTGTGTTATGCTGTGCTCACAACAGCTAAAGCTCCTGTCTGTCACCACGCAACATCGTTACAATGCCACTGACAATATTCCCTCTACCTTGTATGCCCCTGACTTATTTATTCCATAACCGGAAGCCCGTATCTCCCACTTCCCTTCACCCATTTTGCTCACCCCTCCCACCCCCCGCCCCTCTGGCAACCATCAATTTGTTCTCTGTCTTTATAGATAGAATTCTGCTTGCCATTTATTTATTCATTTGTTTTTTAGATTCCACATTATGAGTGAAATCATATGGTATTTGTCTTTCTCAGTCTGACTATCACCACTTAGCAGAATACCCTCCAGGTCCATCCATGTCGTTGCAAATGGCAAGATCTCATCCTATATGGCTGAGCGATACTCTGCTGTGTGTGTGTGTGTGTGTGTGTGTGTGTGTGTATACACCGCAGCTTCTTTAAGCATTTATCTATTCAAGAATACTTGGGCTGCTTCCATATCTTGGCTATTGTAAATAATGCTGCCATAAACATAGGGTGTGTGCATTTTTTTAAATTAGTGTTTTTAATTTTCTTTGGGTAAATTCGCAGTAGTGGAATTACTGGATCCTATGGTATTGTATTTTCTATTTCTTTTAAGATTTTTTAAATGGATTTATTGGAGAGAGAGAGTGTGTAACAGAGAAAACACAAGCAGGGGGAGCTGCAGAGGGAGAGGGAGAAGCAGGCTCCCCGCTGAGCAGGGAGCCCGCTGGCTAGATCCCAGGATCCTGTGATCATGACCTGCGCTGAAGGCAGACGCCCAACTGATGAGCCCCCCAGGTGCCCCGATCATAAGGTATTTTAATACTCCATCATACCCAGAGCTTCGAGAGACTCACAGGTCTCACTGTATTGACAATATGCCCTTCATCTTAATGACCCTAACAGCCGCACTTGAATAGCGCTTCTACTGTGCCGGGCACTGAAGGACTCACATGTATAACTGATTTAACCCTCACCAGAACCCCATGAGGCAGGAGGCATTCTGGCGTCCGCTCCCCAGAGGTGGAAACTGCAGCGCCGTAAGTAGCTACACAGCCAGGGACAGAGAGCTGGGCCCAGAGGGGCCTCCACGGGGGCAGCGTGGCTGGGCTTTAACCACCCCACTAGTTCCCGTGGGCGAGGTGCTCGGAGCAGAACAGGTCCAGTAAGGGACATGTAAATGCCTCCTCTTGTCAGGATTAAAGGGGCTATGTTACGTCCCAGACCTGGAAGCCCCCATATCCGCAAATACACCTTAGAGAATGGTTCCCCCGGCCAAAGGCAAGAAGGGGCAGGGGAGAGAGCTCGCCTGCAGTGTGGACCATCAGAGGGAGGCAGGAGAACGCCAGCTGGCGCAGAGCAGCACCGCACTCCCTTCCCATCGGTCTCACCACGACAAATTACCGTGGCAGCGACTTCCAGCGTCCCTAAATCCCTGGTGACCTCTTTTAAACTGTTTTGTAAATCACCTCATTAACCCAGCCAAGGCTCTTTGTATGGCACGATTATTTTCTTAAAGTTCCTAGCAATCTAATCACACCAGGAACTAGAAGCTGTTTTTCTCTATCAATGCCTTGATAAGAGATAAGAAAGCAAAAGCAATTTTTCTAGCCAGTGAAAATTTATTCTACCTTATCCTCTTTTCCTTCAAATTCGAGATTGTCCCCTCTGCATTTCCAATGCCATGAATTTAACCCAGATCCTTAACACTGGGACTCACCCCATACATCCCTCCTTGGCCTGTTGCCTGTTCTCTCAGAACAAAACCCTTTTTCTTTCACAATAAAACAGAATCAAATGTTTTAGCCAAGTCCTCCTCCTTATTATGAGGAAATGCCAGGAAGATCCCCAAAAGGAATTAAGTCTTTTCCTAAAGCATTCCATCTAGCTGATCACCCCGAGCAGCTGTCCACAGCCTCCACTGCCAGCTGACGTCTGCCTGTGTCAAGCTGCACTGTCCCCTTGTCATCTGCCCTGAGGAGGAGGGTCATCTTTCCAGAACTCTGATGGGAAGTCACCAGGGCCTGGTCTCTGGGTGGATACACTGCCCCAAAGAGAGCTTCTAATTCCTTCCATAATGTTATGCCACGTTCTCCACAGGACTGGACACCCCCAAAGGGCAAAATGGCACCCACTCACTTTTAACGGTTCCTCGGCACAGAGCTGTGTTCATCGGGTGGCCCTTTCCTTCCTCTGCCCACCCCCACCCCCCCGCACCCCCCATCTCTACCCCAAGTACTCAGGCCTGCTCTGTGCCTTTCCACCCCTACAGCACTCCTGTTTCTAAAGGCAAGGGCTCCCTAACCATTTGGGTACTGGTTTAGAGTCAAATATGGGATTTGCTTTAAATTGAGCTGACTCTAGCAATCCATCCAGTGCATAGGCACACCACACTGAGCAGCATTAAAACATGCTACCTGCATATTCTTTCTGGTAGGTGGCAGTTAGGTTTGAAAACCACACTCAGCACAGACAAAGACATGCTTCCTTTTCTCAGCAACATGTCTGGGACCTGACCAAAAAAATTAAGCCCGGGGACTGCAATATTTTGGAAACAATAACCATCAAACAAGTTGTCAGCCATCCCCTTAGTGAGCTCTGAACCCTGTGTGAATTGCTTTGTATTTTACCATGTTCTCAACTCTCACACTCGGTTGAGAGCCACAGGCAAACCGATAAATATTTTTGGAGCCTCAGAATCCTCTCATAACGAAGTTCCCTGGTACTTTCCCCGGCTCCTTTCTCACCTCTTTCTCGATTTCTCCCTCTTCAAAGCGCCTGGTTTAATACTTAACCTGCTCTGCACCATTTCTCCTTCTGCTTTTCAGGAGTCATGTAATGAGTTAATCAACCAAGTTATGGTCTCCCTACAAGACAAGTCCTGCCATCTATGTATCCAGATAAAATGCTGTTTTGGAAAATTGAGGTGTAATTTACATGCAGTGAAAGATACATATCTGAAAAAACGGAGTTTAACAATAGTAAAATGTGTGTTTTAAGTATTGCATATTGGAGAGTGATTATAATGGTGGGTTGTGGAGCTAGGGCCATCTGTTGGCACAGAAGACTAGAAACCATGCAAGACGAGTGGTCTGGGCCTGTTCTGACCACCCACTGACGGTGAGCCACTTCCCCTCTCTGCCCTCCATTTCCTTGCTGAAAAATACTGATTGGGTCAAATGGCTTCCAAAAGCCCTCATGACCTTATTCTGTCACTAAATAGGGTTTGTAGGCAGGCAAGTAGACAAGCTGGGAGATGTCCTGGAACGCTCCCCAGGAGGGCAACAGCTTCGCTGCCTGTTTTTGTGTAGACCAGGGTTTGGCAAGTCATGGTAATTCTGAAGCAAAATAGGATTCCCCTGACTTTTTTGGTCAGCCCTCGAACTTAGAATGATTTTTACATTTTCAAATGGTTGAAAAAAAAAAATCAATAGAAGAATAATATCTCATGATGCATGAAAATTACATGAAATTCACATTTCAGTGCCCGTAAATAAAGGGACATAAATTGGAACATAGCTACGCTCATTCATTTATGTATTTGCCTGCGGCTGCTTTTACACTACAATGACAGAGTAGAGCTGTTGCATCAAAGACCATGTGGCCCCCAAAGCTGAAAATATGTACTATCTGGGCTTTTACAGAAAAAGTTTATCAACCCCTGGCTGAGGCCATTTAGGTTATAGACTTTGGGCTGGTAGATCTCTCCCTTCCTACAATTAAGTGTTACTAGAACATGGGCAGTATATATACAAGTAAATCAACATTTTGGGGTGGGAGGACTTTCTACTTTGTAGTAATGAAAAGAAATGCAAAATAGGGTACACTAATAAAGGGCCCTTTTTGTTCTTGCTAGGAGAGCAAAAAGAAAAATAATAAAAACACTCGGAGGGGCGCCTGGGTGGCTCAGTGGGTTAAAGCCTCTGCCTTCGGCTCAGGTCATGATCCCAAGGGTCCTGGGATGGAGTCCCACATCGGGCTCTCTGCTCAGCAGGGAGCCTGCTTTCTCCTCTCTCTGTCTACTTGTGATCTCTGTCTGTCAAATAAATAAATAAAATCTTAAAAAAAAAAAACAACACTTGCAAAAAGACTAGAGAAAGCAAGAACAGTACAGTACAGTTAACATCACTATGAACTGGTTCACCTCTTCCTTCAAACAATCCAGCAGAATTATCAGTCATAAAAGTGCTCATACCCTTTGACCTAATAGTCCGACTCCTGGAAATCTATCCTAAGGAAACAATTAAAAGAACATAAACACCATGTCAAGACGTTTGCATCAGCATTTTTCTAACAAAATGTTGGAAACAACCTGCAATGTTTAGCAATAAGAAAAGAGTCAGTGGATTATGGTTCCTTAATTCAATGAAATATTATATGCCCAAGTAATAGACACAAAGACTAGGTTCATAAAACATTATTCTACAACAAAAGGTTACATAAAAATCAAGCAACATAAAGTTTTGAAGACATCATGAAGGTGTAATTAACACTATGGTGAAGTGTTACAGAAAAAATATCTTATTTGTGAAGACCTGTGAACCAGCTTTGACAGTTCCCCACACACTGTCCTTAGTCCTTTAATAACAAAAAGCCTTTGTAGGCAAGGACAGCCCACGCATGCAGAAGGAGGACAGAAGTGAGCCTCTGGTGACATGTTTCTTACAACCTGAGCAAATGATGATTAGTACTTTGGTCCAAATCGATTTATACCTGTAATCTCCACTTTAGAAAACTCAAATTCATCTCATCTCATTGCATATGTGAAATATGTATAGCTGTCTGTATGTCAATGATGCCTCAGTGAAATGCTTGAAAAAAAAGAAAAAAACAAATTCCCAGTTTTCCTGAACCTTAAGGAACTAATAGGTGACTAAGAAAAAAAGAGGAACTTGATGAATATAAAAATCAGAATGACTTTAGTAATCCAGCCATTGTGTCTACCAATATCTTCAGGCTTTAGGCACTCCCTCTCCCACTCCCCCTGCTTGTGTTCCCTCTCTCGCTGTCTCTCTGTATCAAATAAAAAAATAAAATCTTAAAAAAAATTAAAAAAGCAGACCAAAGATATTAATTAAGCAACAAGCTCTTCGTGTGTTTAAGAATCATAAAAATCATTGACATTACTTTTGTGTCTACAATACAGAAAAATAAACCCTAACTCGGTCTTATTTCTATCGAGACACATCAAATTTTTCAATATTTTGAACACATGGTCTTTTTTAAAAGCTGAGTATGATGAGCACTGAATCCTTTATAGAAGATACAATTTTAAAACATTACATTTTTCACTAACCACTTTTTGTCTCTTAGGCAATTATTTGAACCAAGTTTCGAAGGGTTTGAAAACATCGGAAAGCTGAGGAGGAATCACTGCTAATATCTAAGGAGAGAAAAAATTCGCACATTCTTAAAGAAAAAAAGCCACTTCGAGAACAGTGGTTTCTTATCCAGAGAAAGTAGGGAAATGTGTGTACCTTGAAACTTTTCCTTCTTAAATATCATTCTTCTGCAGAAGCTGTATAGTCCATGGAAGCAGTTTCTTATCCATAAAGGAGAAACTCACATTCCTGGTCTTATCCTTCTTGAATAAGACATTTTTCTAAGATACGCTCAGAACTTCATGGGATGATCTGGACACCCAAGAAACCTGGGTTCCCGTTGTCTCATTCCAGCCTTCTCTTTGCACCTGCTTTGAGGCCGGCAGGGCTGACGGCTGTCCCGGGCAGGGAGTGGACCTGCAGCTCTTAGCACAGCACCTTTGGCTAAGAGTAGGCACTCAAGCTGTATTTACTAAATTGAACTCGGGCCTTTGGGGATTTTCTCACTCTAAGTTATTCTCATAGAATATGTTCATCTACGAGAAGAAGTTTCACAAAAATTCGAATAACCTTATCGAGAGTAGAAGATGGGCAAATATCAGATGGAAAGCCCCATCATACTTTCCTCTCCCCACGCCGAAGCTACTGGGGGAACAGAGAAATCTACTTCTCAAATGACTGCTCTCCTCCTCACGAAGTTCGTAAATGAGTGGCTAAAACCAGTCCGACATGAAACAACTGAACTGGAAGCTGGTTTTCGGTGGAGCGGATTGGAAAGAACTGAGTGAACCGGGGCTCCCCGGGGAAAGGTCATCTCCGGGAGCATCTCTGGGAACATCTCCAGGAGCATCGGTCCATCACAGAGCAGCTCCCTGGGCAGGGTATTGTGGAGATCAGATGAGAGGGGGTATTCCTAGCCGTCTACCAACCCTACCAGGGGGAGGGATCCGGAAGCAGGAGGACCAGCAAGGGCATGGGGTGGCGGAGGAGGGCAGGTAGGAGGAAGAGTCGCAGGCAACACCAGGGGCTACTGGAAGGGGAGCCCGAGGGGTGGAAGGGGGTGGGATTAGGCTCAGACTGCGCGGCCACGCCGAGCACCCCCGCTGTCGTAAAACCAGTGATCAGAGAAACTTACTTAATATTGAATTTTCAGTTTTGAAAACAGTTCTTCGGATGCCCAGCCTCATCGTTCCTCCCAAATTGCCAGGGTTGTGTTCAGGCATATCAATCACCTTAGAAAACAAAACAAATCCGGTTTTTCCATCTTACACAAATGTTATTTCCCACATCTCAAGCTTTACTTTCATTTTATTTTTTTGTAAAGATTTTATTTACTTGGGGCGCCTCGGTGGCTCAGTGAGTTAAAACCTCTGCCTTTGGCTCAGGTCATGATCCCAGGGTCCTGGGATCAAGCTCTGCATTGGGCTCTTTGCTCAGCAGGGAGCCTGCCCCCCCCCCAGCCGCCTGCCTCTCTGCCTACTTGTGATCTCTGTCTGTCAAATAAAAAATTTAAAAAAAAAATTTTTATTTCCTTATTTGTCAGAGAGAGCAAGCACAAGCAGGGGGAGTGGCAGGCAGAAGGAGAGGGGGAAGCAGGTTCCCCGCTGAGCAAGGAGCCCCACTCAGGGCTCGATCCCAGGACCCTGAGATCATGACCTGAGCTGAAGGCAGATGCCTAACGGACCTCGCCACTCCGGTGCCCCCAAAGCTTTACTTTTAGAGTAATTATCATTGCATAAGGATGTTCCCTAAAGAGTAAAACCTGATCGTTCCTTCCAATTTTCTTATTCGAATACAGCCATGCTTGACACACCCCTCACGGTATGCTTCCTGTTTGTCTCTGCTTCTCATCTTTCCTTCAAATCACTTGTAAAAAATTTATCAGGAGCCTCTTTATGACCTTCCTCCTGTCATTCCTCGAGCTGTCAGTTGCAGGCCATGTTCACACTTCAAGTTCTGGGCTTCTGGGCCCTCTCACTTTGCTATTCACACCCCTCCCCCACTGCCCACTTCACTCCTTAAAGATTTTCCATAAGCAAATCTGCCAATCCTTGTGGAAAACTACACCAAAGATATTTTTTTGTAGAAAACCTTAGAAAGATTCCTTTAAGCAAAAAGGAGGGTAATGTCATCCATTCTAGCACATTCTGTATGTGGTAAACTTAAGCGCTGCCCTGGATCTCTCCCTCGTCTTCGTCCCTCATCTTCAGTGTGTCCAGTTCTCTCCATTCACCCCCTCCAGCTTGCCGACATCCATCCACTGCTCCAACCACCACCCAAACCACAGCCCCTGCCCGGGACTACAGCCAGAGCTTACCAGAAGCCTGCCCCCCCTACCCTAGTTCACATGGCCCCAGGCTACCCTACCCTGCACACCGCCAGCAAATGCAAAGTAGTCGTATTCCCCCATCTTGAAATCCTTGACTGCCTGGTATCAGCCCAGCCTACCCCTCCAGCCTCGTGTCCCAGGACTGTCCCCTGAATTCTGGTCAGTGTGGCCTTCCTTCCCTTCCTCCAGTGCATCTTCTTCCCTCCCCCCATGAGGACTTCACACATGCTGTTTCCTCTGCCCAGGACATCTCCCATTCCCCTACCTTCCTTTCCTAAATCAAACCAGCCTCAACCTTGAGATCTCAGCTCCACTATCCAGTGTGAACTCCTATGGGGAGCTGATATTCCCAGGCTCCATAGCCTAGTCAGGACCCCCAATCTCTGCCGTCCCCCGCACTGAGCTGCCCTTACTTCACGTCTGTAGAGTGCTTTTGTGTGTCAGACTGTACCTCCTTGACAGCTGGGCCAGTGCCGTCTTTCCTTACACGGCATTCCCAGCCCCTCGCATCGATGGAACTGGCCCAGGGTATACACGGCATAAGTGCATGATGGAAGGAAGCAATGAACTCAGACCAAATAATTTCAGATTTATGTTCAATTTACTTCACAGAAATTCAGAAACACATGATTTTTATGAAAAGCCCATTCTTGTAAGTCATTGCTCTGTTTTCCCAGTTCTAGATGCTATGATCTCATGGTTTTGTTTCATCTTTTTTTTTTTTTAAGCTGTTAAAGACTATAGTTGGGCAAGATAACCTGTTCTAATGGAACTACTTAGGTTCCCTCTCATAAAACCTTTCGTCCAGTTTATTCCCCCCATACCTTAACTGCCATGTATTACTCTATAGGAAGCCTGGACAACGGCAACTTCCTGAGGTCAAAATTTTCCCAGAACTTGTGTGATCTTATCAGTGCCCCAGAACTTTCCAAGCCGTCTGAACCCCATGCCCCAAGTACACTCTAAGAGTCACTGAGGAGAAGGGGTGGAGAAAAAACTTGATTACTCCCCTTGTTGGATGGAGTGCTCAACTCTGAAGTGCTCTTGGCCTTGGCATCTCTTTCCTATCTTCCTTGGTTGGCTAATTATGGCTAGATTAAGTACTGCTGGAGGGAGGTGAGAGAGGGCATCAGCTTCCAGTTCTCAAAGCTAAGCTGCTTATAAATGCCCAGCCCCTGAAGCATTTTCTAGGAAAGGGCAGATAAGACTGCATTACCCACCACAGCCTCAACTTTCACTTATGTTTAAGACAACCTGAACCATGTAGGAAGAGCACAGCAATAAACTCCCCACTGGTTTCTTATTAGTTCTGTGATTGCTCAAACCACCCTTACTTCCTGCATTGAACTCTTCGGCTCAGGAAGAGTCTCTGAACGTAGTTTGTATAGTTATTGGCGTGCTGGGTCTTCAAGAAACGTTCTGCTATGAACCAGTAAGAAAACTCAAATGACCCACCTGCGGACAGGAAACCTGCCTTACTGTGTACTTGAGATGAACTTGACAAACACAGGACTAGAACATATTTCCAAAAGAAAAAATGCACTGGGCACAGGGACAGCCTGAGGGTGTTAAATACTCCTCTAACATAAATGGAAATCTGGAAATCTCTGAGAAAGAGATATGAGAATATTATTTAAACACATGGAGGTAGGTAGTGGGCATCTGCCTGGCTCAGTCAGCAGAACACGTGACTCTTGATCTTGGGGTCTTGCGTTTGAGCCCCATGTTGGGGATACAGTTTATATATATGCATAAAAATAATAAAACATGGAGGTAAATATCAGTTGAAACAGCTGGAAGACTTAACGGTGGCAGAGAGGGTGTGCGGATTAGTATTTTCATTATACACCTTTTGGAACATGTTGGCTTTGTAAACTTTGTACATAGCATTATTTTAATGAAAATACAAATTTAAAGCCCAAACAGTGAAATATTATTTCAGACTTCCACTAGGGTATTAGTTCACATTATCCCTGCTGTTTTCAGAAGCAATAACTATAACCTTCTCCTGAAATGACAACACAGAAAGAAATCCCAAGGAGTAGCAGCCACGGTGATCTTCTGATTAAAACGTATTAGCACAGAAACCACTGGAGAAAGCAAAGAAAATGTTAGAGAAAAGATGGGGGAGCAGAGGCAAGTAGCTTTCTAATGGCAAATGATGTCCCCGAATGTCAGTGAAAAAAAAAAAAAAAAAGCAGAGCAAGAACTGGCAGGAGATTTGCTGTTCTCTCTGGTCCGGCTGAGCAGGCCTCATCCAGGGATGCTCGCCGGACCCTCAGTCAAAGAACCTCCAGGTCAGGCACAGGCTGGTGGAACCCAAACCCAATGGAAAGGGAAGACTGCGGAAGGTAGAGGACGCAGTGCGTTTCTGGCCGAGCCAGGCCCCGCCACCTGCCTTCAGTTACAGGCACCTCCTATACATGACTGCCTCTTGGGTTACAAGCAACCTGATTCGGAGTCGACATCAGGAAGAATATCTTTGTGCCTCATATCCCTTCCATGAAAAGCCTGAGAGACATCGATTTCCAAAACATATCCTTTTGACTGGGATAGTTTAAAAAAAAAAAAAAAAAAAAAAAAACCTTGGGGCACCTGGGTGGCTCAGGAGGTTAAGCATCTGTCTTAGGTCATTGTCTGGCTCAGGTCATGATCCCAGGGTTCGGGGATCGAGCCCCAAATTGGGCTTCCTGCTCAGCGGGGAGTCTGCTTCTCCCTCTCCCTCTGCTCCTCCCCACCCCTGCTCATTCTCTCGCTCAAATAAATAAATAAATAAATAAAATCTTAAAAAACCCTCAAATGTGCTTTAGTTTGAATCCTGACATTTCCAAAATCCCCTAGATTTGCATCTAGGAGGAAAATGCCTCTTCCATTGCAAAAGGATTGCCTTGGTCTGCTCTGATTTTGCCTTGGCTGCTATCTGAACCCCACCACAGGTCTGCCCTTCCTTGGAACTGAGCCAGCCATATAGCATAAGAAAAATAAAAAAGAATCAATAAGTAACGAATGCTGGTGGTGATAAAGCTTTAGATGTAAAAGCACCACATAAGGAGAAAGACAGCACTAATTAACCCTTACTGAAGTTTCTGCAGCCCACGATAAGAGTGTAATGGGTTCATGCGACCCACATGCCTTAACGACAAAGTCTAAGGAAGTTAGTTTCTCTTATCAAAGATGAAATTCCAGTGTGTGGAGTAGGTCAGCTTCCCTCCTGTCCCTTGCCTTTGGACATCTGGGGACACTGAAGGAGCCTACCCCCCCCCCCCAACAGCAGGCTGTTTCTAGGCTCTTAGGCAACACACGGTGATTTTTCTCAGACTTTCTAGTATATTCCTCTGGTATATTTCTAGTATATTCCTCAAGTACTCTTTTTTTTTTTTAACATTTTATTTATTTATTTGACAGACAAAGATCACAAGTAGGCAGAGAGGCAGGCAGAGAGAGAGGAGGAAGCAGGCTCCCTGCTGAGCAGAGAGCCCGATGAGGGGCTCTATCCCAGGACCCTGGGATCATGACTTGAGCCAAAGGCAGAGGCTTTAACCCACTGAGCCACCCAGGTGCCCCTCCTCAAGTACTCTTTACAAGGATTTTCCCAACCCATTCCTTTCCTCCTGTCCATTAGTTTTTTCTGGTCATTTTTTTTTCAAGTCTGCTTCTGATGTCGATTATTAATGAGTCATATTCAAGTTGCGCACAAAGTATGAGCTTTTTTTTGTTCTTTTTTTATGACTTATATATAACATATATTATAATTATAATTCTATTTTATAAATATAATTTATATTGTATATAAAAGCACACAAAACTTGCCATTTCAATGGTAATCAAACAAGAAATTCAAACAAAGTGTCATTTTTTAACCTATCAAATTAGTGAAGATTTTCAAAATGAAAATCATTATATCCTGGTTAGTATTCAGTGGGGTAGCCACTGACTTAGTATAATCTCTCTAAAATGCCCAACTGATGTTCTTCAAGTATGAACTCGTTCTGTGTTATACTGCGAGCTCCGGCAGCCTCCACCACCGCAGATCAAATCGATGCCCTTCCGCTGTGGTACTCAGGTTCCACCTCATTCAGGAACCCAGTCTGCCTGTGCTCGCCTCATGAGTTCTAACCTGTGGTTTCCACCTTGGCCAGACAGGTCCGTTGCTGATGGCTCCTCTGCTCACCTCCCCACAACCCCTCTTCATAAACATTGTCTCTTCACTACTTTTCTTAAAATGCCTTCTCCCCACCATTCCACATGGGCCCATGTTTTTGGGGTACCCTCTTGTTCTCCTTACTGACCCCTAATTAACACTGTGCTATTACTTACGCTCACCCTACCAAATAAATCACCTATATGCTATGAGCTCATGTTGAATTAGTCCTTGTGGTAGGCTGGATGATGAGGTCCTCACGCTAGCGCGTGGAATCTGTGAACAGGTAACCTTACATGGCAAAAGAGACTTTGCAGACATGAGTAAATTAAGGCTCTCGAGATGCGAAGGCTGTCCTGGGTTATCTGGGTGGGCCCAATGTAACCACAGGGTCCTTATTTTAATTTTGCTTTTAAGATTTATTTATTTATTTGAGAGAGAGTCAGTGAGTGCATGAGCATGGGAGGGGCAGAGGGAGAGGGAGAGAGAGAATCTCAAGCAGACTCTGCCCTGAGCACAAAGCCCGATCATGACCTGAGTTGAAATCAAGAGTCAGACGCTGGTCTCCTCAGCCCTGGGAGCAGCTCTCCTGCCAGAGCCCCTCATCCCCTGAAAATGTCCGCCCGCACAAAGTTCGTCTCCGCCCCGTTCTTGGTCAGGAGCACCTCTGAGCTGTTGAGCCGATCACTGTCTGCAGTGGTGCTAAAACCACCCGAGACCCTAACAGATGAGGCACCTTATAAGGGCCTCAGCATCTTGACAGCCCAACGTCCCCTGACCTCACTTATTCCTAGCCGAAGCTTCCAAACCAGCGCCATTTCAAGGGACATCGATACAGCAGCCAAGTTCATTGGGGCTGGGGCTGCCACGGTAGGGGTGGCTGGCTCTGGGGCTGGAACTGGGACTGTGTTTGGGAGCCTCATCATTGGTTATGCCAGGAATCTCTCTCTGAAGCAACAGCTCTTCTCCTATGCCATTCTGGGCTTTGCCCTCTCAGAGGCCATGGGGCTCTTTTGCCTGATGGTGGCCTTTCTCATCTTCTTCACCATGTGAAGGAGCTGTCTCCACCTCCCATAGGTCTTTCTCTCGTGTCTTGTCTGCCCTGTATAATCCTTTTCCTATACCTCCCCAGGCAGCCTGGGGAAAGTGGTTGGCTCCTGGTTTGACAGAGGGAAGACAAATAAATACTGTATTAATAAGAAAAAAAAAAGAGTCAGACACTTAACCAACTGAGCCACCCCGGTGCCCCTTTAACCACTGGGTCTTTATAAGACAGAAGTAGGAGAGTCCGAGTCAGAGAAGGAGACAGAAGACAAAGTGGTGGTCGGTGAGAAAAGGCACAGAGAGCTTGGAAGATGCACCCTCCTGGCTTTGAAGATGGAAGAAGGGGTCGTAGGCAGGCAGCCTCCAGAAGCTGGAAAAGGCAAAGAAACAGGTTCTCCCCTAAAGCTTCTGGAAGGAACGGTAGCCCTGCCTACCTATTTTATAATTCTGAGTTCCAGGACTGTAAGGAAGAAAAAAAAAATGGTTTGTTTTAAGCCACTAAGTTTGTGGTAATGTGTTACAGAAGCCACAGGAAACTAATAGAGTCCTTCACTGTATACAACCTCAACCCCCTCTGTCATCTCCTTTACGTGCCTCCTCTCACTGGCTACAGGGTGGGCTCATCGCACATAAGGACTGGATCTTCTTCTCTGTCTCTATCAGAGTTCAATACGATGTCAGGGTCCAGTCGAGTGCTCCGATCATTAAATCTCCCTGGATTTGTAATAGAAACCAACAGAGCCGACTACGGGACTGGTGCGCAGTCAAAGAGCAATGCATGGGGTCTTGGGGATGCTGCGGACTGTCCAGAGCGGCAGGCAGTTCACGTGAGCATCGCACAGGGGAGGAACAGTGTCCCGCTCTGAGGCATGGGCACCGCTGAGCCCCTCTCCTGCTACAGGACCCTTACTGCCCTGTCCCCCAGCCTGCCTCATGACCAGCAGCACGATGGTGGAATCCGCCATGGAGACGGCACTCAGCGTGCCCATACAAACGGATGTATTTTCCGGAAGAGATGGAAGAGCCAGCCCTCGATTTGAAGAAGGTAACTTGGTGGTAGGGCACAGAGTAGGCAGGCAAGGGGAGGATGTCACACAGCGTTTAGGGATAGCTGTGCTTCAGTAGTCAGTCTCTTTTTTAACCCTCAGGATTGAAGACAACATGAACCCAGGAGAGCATTGTCTGCCCATTTCGTTTTGCAGGGCCTGACACCGACCCCCTTCCAAAGGAGCTTTTCGAGGCACTGCTGGCAGTGGACTTGGAATCGAGTAATACAGCTGCGGGAGCCTGTGGTACCAGAGCTTTGCAAATAAGTTACTCTTGGCTTCCCTAGGGAAAATCGCAGGCTGTCCAAAGATCAAGCAATTGAATGGTGAGGAGATAAATCACCTTTGCTTCTCCATTTTCTATGACCAACCTTGTGCCTGGCGTTTCCCCCCTTCTCTAGTTTCAAAATGCTCTCTTTCGAACACACCCTGTGTTTATTGCCTGTCTCCATATATTTTTAGTTAATGTTTCATGAGAATATCTATTGGTGGATTTCCCACTGCAGGTTTACCCTCACACTTGAGCTCGTAGGTAAAGAGAAACGTAAGAGATGAGAGATGTGACTGGCAGAGGTTAGCGAGTGGAAATCTGAAACCCATGGGTTGTTTTTCAAGTTCTGTTAGTGCTTACTACAAGCATAAGTTCTGACAACAAGTAGCACTGGACCTCTCTTATTTTTTATTTTTATTTATTTATTTTTAAAGATTATATTTATTTATTTGACAGACAGAGACCGCAGGTAGGCAGAGCGGCAGGCAGAGAGAGAGGGAGGAAGCAGGCTCCCGGCTGAGCAGAGAGTCCAATGAGGGACTCGATCCCAGGACCCTGAGGTCATGACCTGAGCCGAAGGCAGAGGCTTAACCCAGGCACCCCTTATTTTTTATTTTTTTAAAAGATTTTCCTTTGGGG
Source organism: Mustela nivalis (assembly GCF_964662115.1). NCBI lineage: Eukaryota > Metazoa > Chordata > Mammalia > Carnivora > Mustelidae > Mustela > Mustela nivalis. The sequence continues at coordinate 120,977,777 of NC_139040.1, read as the reverse complement.
CGCCTGGGTGGCTCAGTGGGTTAAAGCCTCTGCCTTTGGCTCAGGTCATGATCCCAGGATCCTGGGATCAAGCTTCACATCAGGCTCTCTGCTCGGCAGGGAGCCTGCTTCCCCATCTCTCTCTGCCTGCCTCTCTGCCTACTTGTGATCTCTGTCTGTCAAATAAATAAATAAAATCTTAAAAAAAAAATTTTTTTTTCCTTTAAGTAATCTCTACGCCCAACAGGGGGCTTGAACTTACAACCCTGAGATGAAAAGTTGCTTGCCCTACCAACTGAGTCAGCCAGGTGCCCCAGCACTAGGCCTCTTTTAATCAGAGGTCCTCCCTTGAAACTATAGATATGGACCCTGAAAGACTATTAACCAAAACTATCGCAAATGTTTCTCTTCGACTTAATACCATACACATACACATACACACACACACACACCCCCCATATATACAATATATGCCATGTGTTATACATAACTTATATCTGTCCTATAATATAGAGTTATTAAAATTACATTTAATAAAATTTAAATTTAATTAAATTTATATTTATACATTATATAGTCACTAAAACCATTTCTTCAATATAGACTTAAGAAAATATAACAACTGCCATGTTGAGTTTAGCTCACAGGTGGTAGTTTGAGAGAACAGATGACTTAAGATGCTATTTCCACATTTGGAGTGATTTGATTTTGGTCTGTGATAATGGCACTGTGGTTGTATAGAAGAATGTCCTTGTCCTTAGGAGATAAGAGGCTAAGGTATTTAGGGGGAAAGTCAGTCGGCAACTGACTCTCAAATGAATCTTGGCAAAAGGCAGGTTGGTTTTCACCGACTATTGCAAGTTTTCTGTAGATTGGAAATTTTTTTAAAAGGTGTTAGTAGAAAAAGATATTTTTTGCTATGGTTGTTCAATAAAAGCTGACTTCCTCCCCAGTAAAACAGAGCATAAGTATAAAAACACTAGAAATTCTCTAAAATCTTGATTAAAATTCATTGCCAAAATCAGAATCGTTTTGCATAGAATCTTACAACTAAACCCAAAACGTTTATCTTTACTCCAAGAAGTGAGTTCATATATACTCAATACTGGTGAATACCAAAGTCAGAGAATCTGTAATAAAAGCAAGAATAAATTATACAAGGACACGGAAGGCACATGGAATGATAAATGCTCAAGACTGGTGGGAAGTTTTTAAGAAACTGTAAGATTTCACATCTGTTCTCCAACATAAATAAGGCCCTAGAAAATGAGAACTGAAAAGTGTCAGAGGAAAATATAGTCCAATAGTACAACGCTCAATTTATACACAATATAATGAAGGGTCAGAGAAAATTATACAAGTATGGAAGCATGCAAGTGTTTAAAAAGCTGATAAGAGCTCTTAAAGTCAATCTGGAAACCTTTACTGTGAATTACATCAGTATTAGATTAATGTCCCCTAGAAATGTCCTTGTTCTTCTATGGAACTCTTTCGAGTAGAAATAAATTTAGTCTCCACCTTTAAGTCCTGGCAGTTCCACAAGTCTGAAGTATTTCCAGCCAAATAAAAGTAAGTCAAGCGCTTTCACAAGTTTTTAGAATGATTAGCAAAATATATTTGGGGGGGAGGGGAGTTGTACACCTGAAACTAATACAAAATCGTGTGTCAACTATACCTCAATAAAAAATATATACATACATATATGTGGTAAGGAAAGGGGTAATGAGAAATAAAAAGCAGATATGGGAATAACAAATACTGGAAAAGCTGAAAAATTACTATGCTACTTGGTAAACTTGCTTTGCTAAATAAAACCAAAAATTATTGTATATCTTCTCCCCACTTATTAAGCCTGCTTCTCAGCGATACTTCTGTTCATTCATTCAATTATTCAAATGTTTAAGCACCTAATCTTCACAAAATATCAGAGGGACTTTAACAGCCATACTGCAATTTATTTTTATTTATTTATTTATAAAGATTTTACTTATTTGACAGAGAGAGACACAACGAGAGAGGGAACACAAGCAGGGGGAGTGGGACAGAGAAGCAGACTTCCTGCAGAGCAGGGAGCCTGGCGACAACGACATGGGACTTGATTCCAGGACCCTGGGATCATGACCTGAGCCGAAGGCAGATGCTTAATGACTGAGCCACCCAGGCACTCCCTGTACTGCAATTTCTTAAACTATACGGTACTGACCATCCATTATAGCATTTTTTTTTTTCTGAGTGTGAAGAAAATTATTGTTTCAAGCCTAAGTATGCAACTGAACTGAAAAATAACCAACCCTCCATAGTCAAGCTTTCTGAAATGTAAATAGTGAACAAATATCATATTGCCACATTGGAGGGAAAATACAATGTAAGGGGGAAAAAAATCCAAGTTTACTCTTGGGACTCTGAACCATTAAGCAACTGTTGAAGTGGCCATTTATTGGCTCTTGCCCTTAGTTATGAGGTTCATGCAGTCTTAAGCTTGGCTTTCAAAAATCATTAATAATTACCCTTAAATGGCAAACAAAAGGAAAATTTCATAATCAGGGTGGTGTGTCTGTGAAGACTATAAAAGTCACCATTCCACTCAATGCTTTACACTCCTACTTCTTGGTTCTTCTAGCTGCCTCACAACTGGGTAACCAGGTAAGTGTGATGTTAGTACAACCTCCTATTCCTTCTGCTTCCTTCCAGAATGGTGTGAAAGATAATAGGAGAAAAAGAGGGTTTGTGCCATCTAAAGATATTACCAGTAATTTTAGAGCTAAAAGCTGTGGTCAGCTTTCTTGCAGACCACAACCTACAGAGCACAGACCAGGTGCATAAAAAGTGCAGAATGTCATATTTATTAACAAAAGGGTTTGGCTCAAGGGACTATCTCCTCACAGATGGACTCTAAGATCAGACATTTAACATACTAAGATGATTATTTTTACGGTGCCAAGGAAAGAGCCCAAAGGTGTGAAACTGCTGGCAAAATCATCCTGACAAAACTCTGCTTCTTCAGCTTTTTGGTGAGTTCATTTCTTTCCCAATCAACAGGACCACGATGAGCGGCAAAAAGTCTCCCGAGGAACTGAAGAGCATTTTTGAAAAATACGCAGCCAAAGAAGGTGATCCAAACCAGCTGTCCAAGGAGGAGCTGAAGCTATTGATTCAGACAGAATTCCCCAGTTTACTGAAAGTGAGTGCACCGGGCAACTGGGGACCTCCGACGGGGAGGAGTGAGGGGTGGGAACAAGACACGGAGAGCAGGAGGAATGCTTCTTCTGGGGCAGAGCACACAGCAGCCAAGGCAAGGGCATTCCTTGGCCAAGAGCCCTTGAACGTGTGTTTTCTTCCCTGGTGGCAGGCCACATCTCAGATGGCAAGGACCTAGAAGGCAGGGAGGGGCCAAGCCTTTTATGTCCCACAGCCTGGGCACGGAACTCTCCGGGACCAGCCATAGTAAAAGGAAGCAATGATGGCACTTTTAATGAAGCTAGGCCTAGGAGACCCACAGGGCACCAACCCAATGCACTAAGGCCTTCGGCCTGGATTCAGCACCTCCAGGTCAGGCTTTTAGGAAAACAAAGAGGTGTGCAAAATACTATTAGCTGGCCTTGACATGCTTCGTCCTTATAGGTAGGATGTGTCAAGAAGACCAACACTCACCAGGCGATCTATAGAGAAAATCCACTTTGCGCCTACAAAATGCCATCCCATCTGGCCACATCCATTTATATTTCAAAAAGCATTTAAATTTGTGTTAATTTGTGTTAAGCACCTTAATCTGTGTTAATGAGGCAGCGAGGCATTTCTAAACAACTTCCAGGAAGGGATTAAACCTCTTTAGCCCGACAGTTTCTCCTCAAAACCGGCCCAGAGTTGTCCAAATCAAAGTGCATTTTGAGGCAATAGAATAGGAGAGAGGGGGGCTGACCCTCCTTGCTCCAATACACTTCCGCTCCTTTGCAAGTAAAAGCCATCTTCCAAATGGACGTGACTGAGCAACTGTTTACCCCACATGGTCACTATTTAGCTATAACTTCGGAAGAAAGCATTTGCTTCCCAGATTTTAACCAGAAATGTCCCTTCTGCCAGTATGACATGTGAGGGGGTTTCCCCGTTGTAGTTGTTGAGGTTTCTGGGTTTGGTACCCAGAAAAGTGGCCGAATTTGATGACCTTATAACCCAATGTCTCCTCATTTCCTTATAGTTAAAATACAATATAACTCTGAAAAGGAGTTAAAGGTACTAGCAGAAAAGGAGACCTTAAAAAGAAATTGCCTGATTTTTATTGTATTTACTTATTTTTCAGTAAGCCCAACTCCCAACATGGGACTTGAACTCACAAGCCTTGTACTCTCCAAATGGGCCAGCCAGGAGCCCCAGAAAAAGAGACTTTTTAATTAAAAATTAAGACAAAGTTTTCTGAGAAAGATTAGATTCTAAAAAACACTCTGGCATTTTTCAAAAAGGAAGAAAAATAATAATAGGAAGGAATAATCATAATAAAAGAAAGAAAAATAATCTGACAGGAAGGCCTAGGCAATCTACTCAAGCAAGTTGTTTTAAAAGGTAAGACTGGGGAATTTTTCTATATTTTCCTATGGTTTATGTATTTCCTACAAAAAGAAAGTATGACTCATAGTTTGAATAAAGGTATGAAAACTGATGGTAAATTTTGAAAAATCTACTTACCGAATCATGTACTGGATTATATTTTCATAAGGATTACTAAGGTTTTCCAAGGTATATTCTTTCCACCAATGCCATGTATGGTTTAGAACCTCGTAAATGCTTCAGGGAAAGTGAGTAACTATCTTAGTGTGGTCTTCTAATCACAGCAAAGTACAAATGTCTTTAGAGGAATCCGAAGAGCTAAAACATATCTCGATGTGGAGATCAGTTGTACAACAATGTCAACAGTACCGAAGTGCGTTTCCTAGATACTATTTTGCCGCAGATAAACTCTCACCTGAAAGGCAGAGCTGTAACAGCTTTAAGACTTGAGTCTTAGGCCAGAGACAAAATTTAAGTCAGCTTAAGACCTTGCAGGTGCAGCAGAGCCAAAACAGAGTCGAGCCTAACACGATCTCTTGCAACATCTCAAGCGGTAGTTCTCCAAATGTCACTGGTCCTGGCCCGGCATCATCAACACCACCTGGGAACCTGCTGGGCACACAGAGTCTCAGGCCCCGCCCCAGGCCTAGTGAACCAGAACCTCTGGGAGTGGGACCTGTCACTCTATATTTCCTAAGGTCAGTAAGCCCATGTGGTGACTCTGCTGAGCGCCAAAGTGTGAGAATCACTGATTCCGTCATCCAGCAGGGTGTAGACAGGGGCCGTAACACACGGACTTGGGAAAAACTGGTATGGTTCCTAAGTTAAGTGCTTGAGCTCTGGAGTCCATGTTTGAACCTCAAACTCTCTGTCTACTAGCTGTGGGCCCTGGGGCCAGCTGGCAGCTGTCCCGGAGCACAGTTCCCTCCGGTGAAGAGTGGACCCCCCCACATACACACACACACAGGGTAGCTGGGAGCACTGAGCAGGCTACAGATTGCCCACTGTACCATGCTGCCTCGGGTTCACAGAACCAGGTCCCAGGAAAACCTTGGGGCAAGAATCATCAGCTGTTGGTGGGCCAGGGGCTTCTCAGCAGTCCAGTGAAGCCCTCAGATTCCTTCTCCTTTTTTATTTTTTTTTATTTATTTTATTATTTTTTTTTATTTATTTATTTGACAGAGAGAGATGACAAGCAGGCAGAGAGACAGGCAGAGAGAGGGGAGGAAGCAGGCTCCCTCCTGAGCAGAGAGCCTGATGCGGGGCTCGATCCCACGACCCTGGGATCATGACCTGAGCCGAAGGCAGCGGTTTAACCCACTGAGCCACCCAGGCGCCCCTCCTTCTCCTTTTTTAGACGCATAGACAAAATACTTAAGATTACACAGAAAACCAATTACAGTTGACACTTACACAATGTGGATTTGACCTGCATAGGTCCTCTTTTATGTGGATTTTTTACAGTACTATAAATGTGTTTTTTCTTCCTTATGATTTCCATCATAACACTTTTCTCTAGCTTACTTGATTGTAAGATATAGTATTTAAACCATATAATGTACAAACTCTGTGTTAATCTACTGTATATGTCATCAGGAAGGCTTCTAGTCAACAGTAGGCTCTTGGTCATTATGTTTGGGGGAAGGCAAAAGTTGTCCTCATATTTTTGACTGTGTGGGGGTGGGGTAGATGCCTGTAACCCCTGCATTGTTCAGGAGCCAACTGTATATTAAAATGCACATTACCAATATTAAAATGATAAATGTGTGGGGCACCTGGGTGGCTCAGTCTGTTGGGCATCTGACTCTTGATTTCGGCTCAGGTCGATCTCAGGGTCCTGGGATCCAAGCCCACGTAGGACTCTGTGCTCAGCGGAAAGCCTGCTTCAGAGTCTCTCTCTTCCCTCAGGCTAAGTCTGTCTCCCCACTTGCCCATGCACACACACACACACACACACTCTCTCTCTCTCTCTCTCTCAAAATCAATAAAATCTTTTAAAAAGAGAGAGAGAAATGTACGATATAGGAAAAACCAGGTAGCCAGTTCAGGGACATGGAGCTCAAGTTGGTCTTCCCACCCCCAACCATCAAGGCATGTAACCAAAACCTCAGCTGCCTTGTTGGAACAGAGACCCGGCATCTCTAATTTCAGAAAATGGGTAGCGGTAACTGATTCATTTTCTCTCCTCTCCCCTTTCCCATCCTTCTCATCTCAAACCAGGGTCCCAGCACCCTAGATGACCTCTTTCAAGAACTGGACAAGAATGGAGATGGAGAAGTTAGTTTCGAAGAATTCCAGGTGTTGGTGAAGAAGATATCCCAGTGAAGGAAAAAAACAAAATAATGTATCATCATTCCAAGCACCAGAAGAAGAACGTCTGGGATGTGGTCCCATTCTATACCCAATCGCTAATGTCTCTGTTTAATTCTTTGCAATTATAATGATCTGACACTGAGGTCCAATTACTATTAATAAAGAAATTCTTAAACACGCCTTGTCTCTCCTTGCCAAGTACTGACCCCCATGGCTTAATAGATTTAAAAGTAACCTTAGCTTAATGCATTTAATTTTATACCTTTTTTTTTTTTTAAAGAAAGGCTGAGAATAGTTCCATGATCTTCACCAAGACTGGAAAGACAGTGTCAGAGGCTCAGAAACAATTTTGACATGCCAAACCAATGCCCTGATTCCAGTCTTCCATCAAAATAGCCCTGTTCCTGCTCTCCCTCCCCAGGCACTCAGTGCTCCCATCATTTCCAGTTTCAACTCTAGACAACAGCTAGTGAGGAACACTGCTTCAAAAAACAGGCACTTGTCTTTAAAGTCAGTCTCCTCTAGCACTCGCTGTGTTTTTTGAATCAATGACCCTGTTGGAGAGTAGAAGCATCACAGGATCAAGAGTCAGTTCTGCTCCATCCCTGAGGGTGTGGCCTTGGTTCTGGCATGTAATGTGTAAAATAAGGGACAGGAAGACATAGGCCCTTCCAGTTCTGGCATTCAGTGCTGCTGGACTCTCAGGATGTAAGAAACAGCTAGGCCTCAAGTTCTACTTCCTAAGCCCAGCTTGGGGGAAGGAGGGAGTAGGAGTGTTGGAGAGGAATTTAACAAAACAAAAACAAAAACAAAAAATTCTAACAGTACCACCAAGAAACGAAGGAAATTTTTATACACAGCGAGGAAATGTTTAAATGCACTCTGTATCATACTAATTCGATACAAGAGCATTCTCAGTGCATCAAAAGCCTTAAACATTTCTAATGGCTAATTATACTCCACTGCAGGGATACCCCATAACAGTCTTAACTATTTCCCCATTGCAGGACATTTCGATTGTTGCCATTTCTGATTCTTCTAAATAATGGTATAATAAGTACCTGTTCATATCTCTGTCAAAATAGCACATTTCCTTGGGAGAATTTCTGAGAAGTAAAAGTCTGGGTCAGAGGGTATGAGTATCTTTATGGTTTGTGAAAGAGACCACCTTATTGATTCTCTAAAAGATCATATTGATTCAAAAATCTACAAACAGCAGGAGAATGCCATCTGCACGCTCCAGACAGCATTAGTTGGTCTCATTTTAACAACTTTATTGGTCACAATAGTGTACATCTTTTATTTATTTCTAATTTTAATAAGAATTCCCCACTATTTCCCCATTGAGTTTACTGTCTGATATTGGTTTATAAAAGGTAATCTTTCTCATGCTTAAGAAGTCCCCTTCTAGGGGCGCCTGGGTGGCTCAGTGGGTTGAAGCCTCTGCCTTTGGCTCAGGTCATGATCCCAGCGTCCTGCGATCGAGCCCCCCATGGCGGGGGGGGGGGGGTGTCTCTGCTCAGCAGGGAGCCTGTTTCCTCCTCTCTCTCTGCCTGTCTCTCTGCCTACTTGTGATCTCCGTCTGCCTTCAGCTCAGGTCATGATCTCAGGGAGCCAGCATCGGGCTCTCTGCTCAGCATGGAGCTTGCTTCCCCCTCTCTCTGCCTGCCTCTCTGCCTACTTGTGATCTCTCTCTCTCTCTGTCAAGTAAATAAATAAAGTCTTACAAAAAGAAGAAGAAGAAGAAGAAGAAAGAAGGAAGAAGAAGAAGACGACGAAGAAGAAGTCGTCGTCCCCTTCTGGGGTGCCTGAGTGGCTCAGTCCTTAAGCATTTGCCTTCAGCCCTGGTTATGATCCCAGGGTTCTGGGATCGGGTCCTGCATCAGGCTCCCTGCTTCTCCCTCTGCCTCTGCCTCTCTCTCATGAATAAATAAAATCTTTTTAAAAAGTCCCCATCTCGGGCGCCTGGGTGGCTCAGTGGGTTAAGCCACTGCCTTCGGCTCAGGTCATGATCTCAGGGTCCTGGGATCGAGTCCCGCATCGGGCTCTCTGCTCAGCAGGGAGCCTGCTTCCCTCTCTCTCTCTCTCTGCCTGCCTCTCTGCCTACTCGTGATCTCTGTCTGTCAAATAAATAAATAAATAAATCTTTAAAAAAAAAAAAAGTCCCCATCTCCAGGCTCCCGGGTGGCTCACGGGTTAAGCATCTAATTCTTGTTTTCTGCTCAGGTCATGATCTCAGGGTCATGAGATAGAACTCCACATTGAGCTCTGTGCTCAGCAGAGTCTAATTGTCCCTCTCTCTCTGGTCCTTCTCCCATTCATGCTCTTTCTCTCTCAAATGCGTAAATATAAATCTTTTTTTTTTTTTTAAGTTGTAAAAAAGGTAGCAGGTTTTATTTTTTTCAACAGTAGAGAACAAATGTAGTTAAATAATTAGGGCAAGAATGGGTAGCGAGCTGGGGCGCCTGGGTGGCTCAGTGGGTTAAAGCCTCTGCCTTCGGCTCAGGTCATGATCTCAGGGTCCTGGGATCGAGTCCCGCATCAGGCTCTCTGCTCAGCAGGGAGCCTGCTTCCTCCTCTCTCTCTCTCTCTTTCTGCCTGCCTCTCTGCCTATTTGTGATCTCTCTCTCTGTCAAATAAATAAATAAAATCTTTAAAAAAAAAAAAAAAAAAAAAAAGAATGGGTAGCGAGCTAATTAAAATTGTACCTTAACTGAAAAGAAAATTTTTAAATTTCCCCTTTCAAAAAATTGTTTTACATAAATACTGAAATTATTACATATTTTTAATATTAATATTTTAGGATTTCAACATAGCTAGTAATTGAGGAGCTCAGGTTTAGATACCGGTTCTGATTCCAAAGTATTTCTTCTAGTCTCTCATATCCATCTCAGTTTAATAAGTTCATGAACATCATGCTATAATCTCTTTAAAGAACAAGAAATCTGCCAAAATTATTTAGTAACTAGAAATCCTTTTTAACTAAAAGTCAAGGACTATCCAAAACATAAATGCAAATCTTAAAAAAAAAAAAAAAAAAAAAAAAAAGAACTCCCTTTCTCTTCCTAGTTTGTTACGAGACTGAGGAGGGTTTAGGTTCTGTAGATTGCCACTGAGCATCTGTGGTGATATGGGGGTTCTTTCTTTTGTCTGATCAATATAATGTGCCAATTGATTCAATCCCCAGGACAAACACACTATCCAGTCATGATTTAGTATTCTTTAATGCTATTAAATTAGGCACTCTAATATTTTATTTAAGATTATTACACCTTTGGGGTGCCTGGGTGGCTCAGTCGGTTAAGCATCTGCCTTCGACTCAGGTCGTGATCCCAGGGTCCTGGGATCAAGCCCTGCATTGGGCTCTCTGCTCAGTGGGGAGCCTACTTCCTCCTCTCTCTGCCTGCTGGTCCACCCCTGCTTGTGCTTTCTCTCTCCCTCTCTGTTAAGTAAGCAAATAAAATCTTTTTTAAAAATTTAAGATTTTTACATCTTTATCAATAACCAACATTAATCTATAGTTTTGGGTTTTATCTTTTGTTTGCCGATGTTTGCGGAGTTCTAATATCGAGGTCATGCTAGCTTTCCATTTTAGCCTAGATTCTGGCATTCGGTTGGCCCCTCAAAGTATAAATATGTGTTATCTCTTTCAACTGCACCATGTATGAAGCAACTACTATGGGCAAGACATTACACAAGATACCATAAATGACAGAAGTTACTAGGCCTCTATGATCCTAAGTCGGCAAGTCTGGGATCAGGTCAGGAAAAGGCTTAATTGTGAAAGTAGTATTTCCCACTAGGATTAGTACGAAGAGCCTTGAGGGGAACCTGCAGGGAATGAGCAGCACTGAGCTATATAAGAGAGAGAAAACACAGGGCATCTGGCTGGCTCAGTCGGAAGAACATGTGACTCTTGATCTCTGGGTCATGAGTTTAAGCCCCGTGTTGGGTATAGAGAGTACTCAAATAAATATTTTTTTTAAAAAGAGAGAGAGAGAAAACACCCCGAGTAAATATATGTGTAAGTACAAGGCAGTGCAGAAATACACGTACTACGGTTTGGGTGGAAAGCCAGCTACAGGGACTATAGAAGGCACACTGGCTTCCGATCATGAAAGTCCTTGGTTGCCATGATAAACCAAGGTCAAAAAGGGAGTAGAAAGGTGTAGGAGTCATAAAGCGATGTGACTGTGCTTTGGGAAGTTGAGGTGGCACCAATACAGAGGCCGTAAGGTGTGGGGAATGGTCACAGAGTGGAGGCTAGGGCTAGGCAGGAGGCCTCTGGGGCAAGTGAGGCAAACTGTAAAGGCCTCAAAGAAATGGTGGCAATGCAGAGGACACGCGTGGGAGAGATACCTTCTCCGCCTGGGTTAAGATTTACTGACTTGGACAAATTATCATGTGAGGACTTTAAGGAAAGATGAAAACATATGGAGAGATGTATGTAATGTGGGTATAGTATGTACATGTCAACTTCGTTGGCGTTCTTGGCCTACTTTCCAACATTCATCTCGTCTCCCACATCCAGCAAGATTTGCCTGAATTTCCACTTGAATCAACAGTACCAGCCCTATTTGCTGAATGAATGATTCTTGACTATCTAGTCACTAAATCTTGTTGATTCATTCCATAGAGCTGCTCTGCCAGGCAAATTTTTCTACTCTCTCTCTTTTTCTTTTTTCTTTTTTTTTTTTTTTAAGATTTTACTTATTTATTTGACAGACAGATCACAAGTAGACAGAGAGGTGGGCACAGAGATAGGAAGGGAAGCAGGCTCCCTGCTGATATGGGGCTTGATCCCAGGACCCTGAGATCATGACCTGAGCCAAAGGCAGAGGCTTTAACCCACTGAGCCACTCACACGTCCCCAGATCTTTCTACTCTTAACTTCTGCTCCGACCCAGCTCCTGAGATCGCAGACTGAGGCTGCCTTAAGACTCAACCAAGTGCTGTGCCCAGAGTCTTCTCTTCCCTCTCATGTCTCTCGATCCCATGCCAGATGAATCTGCCTAAAGCACTCATTCTATTCAGAAGTCTTCAGCAATGAGTATGGTGTTTGCATAATATGTCACAGTTGAGGGTATTATCTCATTGGTTCCCTAGGGCCTTCAGGATTAATTTTGCCACTGATACTCAAGGACCCCCACAAATCCGTACCAGCCTCCCTTAATTCCCTCCACTTCCCTACGGGAGCTGTCTGCTTCAGTCAAGCCCCTTGGTATTTTAGGAGCAAATCGTGGACATCCCAACCCAGCCAATGCCTCCTCTCCTCTCTGTGAAGTCTCCGAGCCTTTGCCAACCTTCCCTTCTTACTCTAACCCACAGTATTCTTTTCCAGATTCTGGATTCTTAAGTATCTAAGGGTCTACCTGTGCTGGGCAATACCGTGGCGGTTATGGACATTTAAATCAATTAAAATGAAGTAAAATTTCAAGTTCAGTCCCTTGGCCGCCCTGTAACATTTCAACCACTCCACAGCCCCCACGTGACTTGCGCCTATCATATTGGATGGCACAGATACAGAGCATTCTAGCACAGCAGAAAGTCCTAGTGGACGACACTGCTAGCATTAATGTGGCCACAACGCCCGTGCTGCCCATAGATGTAGTCATACGTTTCACCGGTGCATGGTTCGAATCCCCAACTAAACTGCAAGCGGGGCTGTGACAGCAGTTCCGAATACATTATATTTGGAACTGCACTTAAGTGGACGAGCTCTAAATGTACAGTGACTTTTTTTTCTTTTTAATAGTCTCTTTCCACTAGCATCCAGTTATTTTTACTGCAGAAAAATCTTTCAAGTAGTTGAAATACCTATTCCTAAGGCATCTCCCTTTGAGCTCAAGGAACAAAAGCCGTCAAATACATTAGCTTTGAAGTACTCATTTAGTCACTTACTGTTAAAATTACAGACTACCCTTGTGATTCACTAATGGGGACTCATTCCAAGCACTGCAAACGCCATCTCTTTCCAAAAAGTAGGCAAGCATAAGGCGGGGGAGGGGGTGGAGAAGATGCCCTAGCCATTAGAAGGCAGCCATCATGCCTGTAGAGTTGTTCTTTCTTCACATAAAAAGTAGTTTCTCTGGCTAACAGCCTAATACCAACTCTGTACCTACTGCCCCCATAGAGACAGGATTAAATAACTATTAGGCTCCGCAACTGGTCCATAAAAGGCTATTTTAGCCATAGTACAGCAATCTTCTTGACAACCACTTTGATGGGAAGAAAAGTTCTTTAGCCCAAACAAAGCTCCAAAGGATTTCTATAAGATGGTTTCGTGGGATGCCCGGGTGGCTCAGTCATTAAGCATCTGCCTTTGGCTGAGGTCATGATCCCAGGGTCCTGGGATGGAGCACTCCCCCCGCGGTGGGAAGCCTGCTTCTCCCTCTCCACTCCCCCTGCTTGTATTCACTCTCTTCCTCTCTCTCTCTCTCTCTCTCTCTCTCTCACTGTCAAATAAATGAATAAAATCTTTGAAAAACTTTTTTAAAAGACTGTTTTGTTAGTTGGGAGATGCTCACTCAATGTTCTAAATGCAAAGCAGTCTTCAAAGTAACAAAAAGTCACCTGAAAGGTTACTCTGAGTGGCTGTCTGGGTTTGTTTTAATGCCTCGTAATTTGCTTTCCATACAAAGTTGTTGAAAAATAACATGGAAGAAAAAATGTTTCAAACAGCTTCATCTAGAGCTAGAAAATGTCATACATTAATTATGCTTAATGTATAACAGAAATTACCCTTCACCTGAATCGACTTTTAATTAGATGTAACTATGCCACAAATCCACTGTCAAATGTGAAATTAATTTCAACTTTGAAAATCCCTGCATCAAAAAGGGATAAAAGAAGTTATATCTACAATAAATAAAATTGAAAAAGTACCAAATAACGCAATCTCAAATGTCCACTTGCATCTGCTTAAAATGCTTCAAATTCCTCACTTTTCCTTACCAATACCTTTATCCAAGTATATATGTATGTACTGATGTGATAAAGGCAAGACTCAGATTTTGTTTTCTGAGTGTTGCATCTTATGGAAATTCAGGGGTTTTTTTAGTTACTATTTTCAATAAACAGAAAAGAACTGCTAAACATTAAGCATAGCCACATACCTAAATACTGGATTGAGATCATCCTTCCTGTATATGTGTCCAAACCCCCAAATATTCTAAATATAAAGTACACAATGCCGTGAACTATCCTCCACATGAACTAGAGAAATCTGAAGTCAAATTCAAGGTCAAAGGTGTCAGCAGCAGCCACATGACTGACACAGAGTCAGAATGCAAGTCACCCACAGCTGTGTTCTTGGTAAGCCTTGTCCAGAAAGCAGGTAACCCTACTTTGAAGCAAGCCAAAAAATCAGACTTGCTGTAGACCCCTAAATATTCAGCAAATTCCCAGAGCCTTCTGTTTCAGCTTGTGGATTAAGCAGAGAAATAACACAATAAAATAAATTTTATTCACTGTCTTCCTGGTAGTCTGGAGTCTCCCTCTGCTTTTAGAGAAAAATGTATTTCTCCTTTTCTGTGCATAAGGGAAACCGCCTCTTAGATATCTCCCCCGGCTGTCCCTGTCTTCTACCTGCTGGAAGAGATCTTTACATGTATAAGGGAAATCTCCATCTGTAAGGGTGTCTCCCACTGGGTACCAGGAAGAGGATGACTAAATCTCTAGAAAGTCAAATGAATGTTAAAAGCAGGGCTTTCAATCTGCATCACAATCAGACCCTTGCTTCCCGTGTTCTGCGGGGGAACTCCTCACCCCCCACCCCCTTACTGGCTCCCCACTCCCAACATCAACGTTTGTTTTTATCTGGAGAGGTTATTTAACATGGTGGCTTGAGCCACTTGGGGGAGTCACTCAGTTTTCCTGGGTTTCTCCCATGTATACAGGAGGTACATAGGTTATTAAGCCTTCTTTTGTTTTTGTTCCTGTTAGTCTTTTATGACAGAGGGGTCTCAGCCAAGAACTTAGAAGGGAGAAGAAAAATCATTTTTTCTTCTCCACACCTATGAAACAGATTGTAGCAGCAAATATACCCTAAAGGAGTCTCCTAGTTTCCAAATTATTTACTTTTTTAGCTGGAAGGGCCAGAATGACCATCACCCACTGTAAGTCATTGTTATTTGCTCAAGTTTAAGTGATTTCCCCAGGCTTCCTGGTCTCTGCTGCCTGATGATTCTATTCCCTTAGCCTTTCTTCTTAATAAGACTTCTCACCATCAGCACAAATGCTGCCTCTTAAGGCTATTTTTCTCCAACAAACTGATCGCAGGCCATAAAGATATTCAGTAGCAATTAGGTTTTATTGTTCCCATCTCACTTATGAGTATAGAAGCTATCAAAATGCAAAATGCACAGATCCCCAGACTTAGTAATTCCCCTTCTAGGAACACATCCCATAGAAATGTGCACGCGCAGGCCGAAAGGACATATGTACACGGATACTAATTTGCAACATGATTTACAGTGGCCAAGTAATGGACACGACCTAAATATTCATCAGTATGAGACTGGTTAAGTAAATGGTGCATACAGCAGAGAAGCAGGTGGAAGGTGCCTGCGTACTGACAGAGAGTGATCTGCACAAAAGGCAAGGGGCACAGTGTCTCAAGCATGCTAGCCAATGTATTTGTTAAAAAGAAAACACAATCCGTCACACACACACACACACACACACACACAATGCAAAGACTAGTCCGCAAAGAATTAACCTTGCCAAAGCTATCTAACAGTGGCACCTACTGGTCAAACCCCTTCCTAGCACACATGCTCCCCCCCAAAAGAAAATCACTTCCTATCCCAAAGTATTATCTTAGGAAAGAAAACCGATGATTTGCCTGCACAGCCATTTCAGCCATTCGTCAGGAAATATGTTTATAATAAAGCTTCATAAGGAACTCTTCACTGGTATTAGGTCTTCTGAGCATAGGACTTAAAACTACCATCTGGCTGGGAAGTTATGGTTCATTATGGTCTGAATTGCAAGCTATAAAGAGAGTGAAGAATATCTCTATATCCTTCCATGGAGTATCTCCAGCATATAATGTTAAGTTAAAAAAGCAAGACAGAAAAAAAATGTGTAGAGCATGCTATCATTTATCTAAGAAGGAGAGGGGGTTACGAGTAGACATATAGATTTATTTATGTTTTTTAAATGGAAAGATAACCAATTAAAAAAAAAAAAAAGGAAGGAAGGAAGGAAGAAATAAAGAAAACCTACCAAAAAATAGAATTAATGACTACCATAAAGGAAGGGAGGGTATAGGATGGAGAAGAGAGGAACGGAAGTGGATTTCTAAAAATCAGTGGTTCTGGGTGGGGGCTATTTTGCCTGTGCCCCCAGAGGATGTTTGGCTGGAATTTTTTTTTTTTTAAAGATTTTATTTATTTATTTGACAGAGATCACAAGTAGGCAGAGAGGCAGGCAGAGAGAGAGGAGGAAGCAGGCTCCCCGCTGAGCAGAGAGCCCGATGCGGGGCTCTATCCCAGGACCCTGGGATCATGACCTGAGCTGAAGGCAGAGACTTTAACCCACTGAGCCACCCAGGTGCCCCTTGGCTGGAATTTTTAAGCATCACAATTGGGGGTTGGGAGGAGTGTACTACTGACATCTAGTGGGTAAAGGCCAAGGATGTTCCTGAATATTCTACAGGGCACAAGATAGCCCCCACCACGAAGAATAATCCAGCCCAAAATGCCAATAGTGCAAACTGTGTATCTAATGAGGGACCTGTATTTAGAATACATAAAGAACTCTTACAGCCTAATAATACAAAGACAAATAACCCAGGTTAAAAACAGGCCAGGGACCTGAATAGACATTTCCCTGATGTCCAAGATGATATACAAGAGGCCAATAAGCACGTGCAAGGATGCTCCGTATCCTCAGGCCTCATGGAAATGCAAATCAAAGCCGCAAGGAGATACAACTTCACGCCCAACTGGGATGGCTAGAATCAAAAGACAGATAATCATGGGGCATCTGGCTGGCTTGGTCGGTAGAGCACACAACTATTAATCCAGGGGTTCTAAGTTCGAGCCCCATGTGGAATGTAGAGATTACTTAAAAACAAAATCTTAAAAAAAGAGAGAGAGACAGTAACAAGTGTGAGGAAGGTGAAGAAACCGGGACCCTCATACAGGGCTGGCAGGAAGAAAAGGTGTTATATTGGGACAGTTCCTCACGAGTCTAAATATACTGTCACCATATGACTTTCAATTTCACTCCTAGGTGTAATAGATGAAATGAAAACATGTCTGCACCACAACCTGTATACCAATGGTCACAGCAGCATTATTCCTAGTAGTCAAAAAGTAGAAATAACCCAAATGTCATCAATGGATGGATGGATTGCTAAAATGTGTTGTGTTCATCTAATGGAACATTATTCAGCAATAAAAAGAAACAAGGTATGGATAGACACTGTAACACAGACAGACCTTGACAACATTATACTAAGCGAGAGGAGTCCGTCACAGAAGGC
Organism: Mustela nivalis; assembly: GCF_964662115.1. Classification (NCBI taxonomy): domain Eukaryota; kingdom Metazoa; phylum Chordata; class Mammalia; order Carnivora; family Mustelidae; genus Mustela; species Mustela nivalis. Next base: position 120,960,451 of record NC_139040.1, on the reverse strand, counting down.
CACAGACATGAAATGCCCAGAACAGGCAAATCCACAGAGACCCAAAACAGATTAATGGCTATCTCGAGCTGGGGGTGACAGTAGGTTGGGGATATCAGCTAAGGGGTGTGACATTTCTTTTGAGGTAATGAGAATGGTCCAAAATGGATTATGGTGATGGTTGTACCCATCTGTCAATATGCTGAAGGCCATTGTAACTATCTCTCAAAATAACAATGTTTAAAAAAAAGTGATCATGGAGTTGGGGGGGCACCTGGGTGGCTCACTGGGTTAAGCAACTGCCTTTGGCTCAGGTCATGATCTCAGGGTCCCGGATCGTGCCCCATATCGGGCTCCCTGCTCAGCAGGGAGTCTGCTTCTCCGTCTCCCTCTCCCTCAGCTCATGCTCACACACGCACATGTTCTCTCTCTCTCGCTCACTCCCTCTCTCAAATAAATAAAATCTTTAAAAAAAAAAAAAGTGATCACAGGACACATCTGGCTCAGCAGGAAGAGCATGCAACTCTTAATCTTGAGGTCATGAGTTTGAGCCCCACGTTGGTTGTAGGCATTACTCAAAATAAATAATAAATAAACTTTTAAAAAAGCAATCACAGTGGTGAGGTGTGCAGTCTGACAGAGATGGGCATGAGGCACAGAAGGCTGAGGCAAGGAAAGACCAGAGGTCAGGATAGGCTTCCCAGGATGAATAGGAAGTTGTCCGTCATCGGATCTGGTTGACTTTTTTAATTAAATTCTTCACTGGTTTTATTGAGATTCCAAAGGAAGGGAGGTCGAAGGATGGGGACCAGCTCAGGTATACGGAATATCAGGATACATCGAAAAATACCGTTCAGGGGCGCCTGGGTGGCTCAGTGGGTTAAAGCCTCTGCCTTCAGCTCAGGTCATGATCCCAGGGTCCTGGGATCGAGTCCCGCATCGTGCTCTCTGCTCAGCGGGAAGCCTGTTTCCTCCTCTCTCTCTCTCTGCCTGCCTCTCTGCCTACTTGTGATCTCTATCTGTCAAATAAATAAATAAAATAAAATAAATTTAAAAAAAAGAAAAGAAAAGAAAAACACCGTTCAGATTGTCCAAACATAAACCCCGTGCATGGGAGGGACAGGAACACCTCGACTTGAATTCCAGTAGTCCCCATTATCCGTGGTTTCATATTATCGGAGGGTCAGTCTAGCTGCTAGTCCCCTCACTTCGTCGCACCACAGGCATTTGATCAGCCCACAGCAGCACAAGAAGGGGGAGCCCAGCACAATAAGACATTTTGAGAGACGGTGAGAGACCACACTCTCCTAACTTTTATTACAGCACAAAATTATAACTGCCCTATTTTATTATTAGCTATTGTTCATCTTATTGTGGAAAAATAGAGTATATATTAGGGTTGCGTACCATCCTGTTTCAGGCATTCACTGGGGGTCTTGGCATGTCTTCCCCACGGACGAGGAGGACTAGTGTAGCAAAGCCGCAGGTGACAGAGCACAGTGGCCTTCAGTCCTAGCCAAAAAACTTGGACTGAATATTTTATAGGAAAAAGAATCAGTGAAAGCTGGGAAGCACCAAAAGAAATCAGTCCAGGACTGTGTTTCTTCAAGGCACAGCTGATAAGAGGGACCATGGAGAGCAGAGCCATTTGATATAAAAATAATAGCAGCAGTAGTGATAATAAAAATAAAATCATATCTAACTTAAAACATCCTGATGTGGTAAGGACAACATAATGATAATAAAAATAATATCCCTTTATGCGTTTTGGCCAGACCCAGAAACAAAATGACCATGACCGACCCCAGAAAGATGAACAAGCCACTTACCACAGGAACACGGGCATTTGGCTCAAATTCTGTGGAATCAGCATCTAAAGATGAAGAAATGAGGTCAATAATTCACCAGTATTGCTGAAAAATACGTTAAGTAATAAGAATTTTTTTAATAAAGGGTTACTAGCAAGTAGCAGGCCTACCTCTCAAGTTCAGGCAGTTTCTTGCAAACTCTATCACTGCTAGCTGCATGCCGAGGCAAACTCCTATTTGAAAAAGCATATACATAAAGCAAATGAGCAGCTTGTGTATTACTTCCTATTTCCTGGTCTTTCCTTTCCTGCCCACCTCCTTCACTTAGAACGCAGGCTCGGACAGAGCAACACTGCCTGCCGGGTTCGCTCCTGTGCCCTCTGCACTCAGAGCATGTGTGGCAGAGGCAGGAGGCCACCCGGACTTGAGGAAGAAGGAATTCGAGGTCAGAAAGGGGCAAGAAAAGACAGGGCAAGGTCCCAAAGGCAAATCCGCCTCCTCCCAAATTTTCCTCTAACTCGAGACATGTGAGAGGGATGCGAGGCTGGCCCAGAGCACCTGATTCCGCCCAAGGAGGTCTACCGACACCCCAGCTCAGGAGGGAGACTTGACACTCCCTCTTCTCGGAGGGCAGCCTGAGGCTGGCCAGCGGGCTGGGATCTAAGGGGCGGGAAGTGGGCGCCAGGTGCGGGGCGCAGAACAGGCCTATACGGTCCCTGCGGGAACAGCAGCAGCTGGGGGAAGCCGGCATCTGCACGGCGGGCTCGGGCAGGCTGGCGAGCAGGGAAGGCAGGTGCGGGACGGAACGGAACAGACAGCCCGACGAGGAGGAAAACAAACACCCGCGTAGCCCCCAGCCGGCTGCGACAGCGATGGGCCCTTCACCCATCTCCACATCCAGCAATTCTCTCCACTCAACACACGCCAAGGAGCATTCCAGATGTTTTTATAGACTTATCTAAGGTATGCAAGGGACTCATCAGAGAAGGGCAACCAGTATACTTGGCCCGAAACTGCTGAGTGCTTTAAGGGGGAGGAAGTTCAGAAAGTTCCAAATGGCTAAGACATAAAGAGACGCTGCGTCAAACAGAAAGCTCAAGAGTTGCAAACTATCTAACTACCCCTGCTGCTCTTTAAATAAAGTCTTTTAAAAAAATAAATAAATAAAATTTGAACAAAGACATTAAAAAGACTTGGCTCTACCAAATTTTAGCAGAGCTCTTCCTGTGACGTAGGATGGTCTCTTCTAGCTGGAAGCGGTGAAAAGATGAATTTAGGTGAAAACGGTATACATAGCAGCTTCTCTCAGCCTCTTGCTACCCAACCAGAACGGTGCTAAGTTCTCCCAGGCCAACAGCCTTTTCTACAAAGGGCCAGACAGTAAAAATTTTATGCTTTGCAGGCTGTAGGCCTTGAACTCTGCCACTGCACCATAAAAGCAGCCACATTCCATATGTAAACACATTGGTGTGCTTTATTCCAGTAAAATTTTATTTACAAAAACAGGACAGAGTTTGCTGGCCCCCATGGCAGACTGTTTGGCACTTGAATATTCAAATCTGAGTTCACACCTTTCCTGTTAACACATTCTATGAAATGTTACCCCTACTACTAGATATCAACAATCTAAAAAAGTCATCGTTAGGATGCATAATCTTGAGTTTTACCCAGGAAAGGGATCTTCTTTGCCCGTGCCCAGGAAATGGCCTGGAGTTTCCCCAACGTTCCTCGGATTCCGAAGCCTCCAGGCACAAGAACACCACTGCAATCAACATAACACAAGGGTGAACTTGACATTATTTTTCTTTTTAAAACTCTGATTTTCAGGGGTAACTGGGTGGCTCAGTGGGTTAAAGCCTCTGCCTTCAGCTCAGGTCATGATCCCTCTGCTTCTCCTGCTGACCTCTCTACTCTCATGCTCTCTCTCTCTCTCTCAAATAAATAAAATCTTAAAAAAAAAAAAAAAAGTTAAGATCTCTTACATAATCAGAGAGAGTTAAACTGGTAAAATCAGCCTAAAATTTCAATTGCTAATTAAATAGTGGCACATGAAAGTCTCCTGGCTAACAGACACTTCAGAGACCTTTTAGGCAAACACTCATTGGAGAAGACAAGAGTTCAAGGACTAACTGGGAGAGTCATTCTACCCTCACAATACCATGTTGCCCCCCAAAGTTCTGTCGATTACTTATAAAATAAAACCTACAATCAAATGATGTAAAAAAGAATATATAACCAAGAAGGAAGAGTTGCGTCCTTGTACTTTAACTGTGCATATGTAAGATCCATTTCTGTATCTTTCAGTAGAATCAACCCCCTTTCTCCCTAATACCGAATCCCCATCATCCCCCAAAATAAAACCCATTTTCACTGCACATGCCACAAAACATGAACGCGGCACATTTCAAAGGACATGGGAGACGATGCAACGTGACCACCCTTAATGACCACAAGTATGACAGACTACCTTTCAAAAATGCATAAAAATTAGGAATTGGGGTCAATCAGATCGTTATGGGAAAAGCACAATGGCATTCTCCTAACTGGTATGGGCAGTCCTTGGCACTCACTCAGCTTTGCATAGCTTCTGCCAAGCCTCATGGAATTTCACAGGGTCCTCAGTTTCGGTGGTCTGTTCTAGATCAATGGAATCTATGTACTAGAAAAAAAAAAAAAAAAGAAAGAAAGAAAGAAATATATATATCCAATAGATTAAAAACACACTTAAGAAAAATAGATACTTAAAAAAAAAATTAGATACTCAAAAATACTGGAGGCATCTAACACTATGACCCAACTCTTGCAAACACTACAACGGTCACTGAGGATAGAAAAGCACAGTCTCGTCTTGGGGCTCGTGCAGTCTTCCAGGAAGACTACAGAACCCAATACCCAGGCACGCACACCATAGCATGACAGTGGCCACGATGGGCAAAGAGAACGCTGTGGAAATAAGTGGGAGCCACACTTAATCTAGACGGAGACACTGCAGGGAAGATGGGAAGAAGCACCGTGGGGGGAGGCCTCTGGAGAGGTGATGCCCGAGCAGGTGTGGGACGCGCAGGGAGGAGGGACGCAAAGAGGAACCAGACAATGGGGCAGTCACTCGGGGGCCCTCACAACAGACTCCACCCAGGGAGAGAAGTTTACACTTGAAGCCACTGGAAAGTCTTAAGGAACAGAGAGAACAGAGAGAGAGAGAGATTTTAGAAGGATCACAGCGCTTTGAGGTGAAAAAATGGAGCGAAGAGAGCACAGCAGGCCGGAGGCTGCTACAGGAAGCCAGGCGAGGGAAGCAAAAGTGGTCTTTCGCACAGAAGCGAAGTGGTCTAAAAACAATATGGCGAGACCATAACTCAAATAGGACTTCGCAGAAGCGAATGTCAACTAATTCTGTCAACTGGAAAATTCATGTAGGACGACTCCTAGGTAGGTAACAGTCCCTATAGAACTATATTATTTTAGTATTTATTCTGTAAAAATTACTATCTGACCATATTAACATACAAACTTGTAAAGGCTTTATAAAATTGGTAATCTAACAATTTTTCTACTGCTCTTTTCTTTTCCCTACGAGGGGCTTGGGGACTCGGAGGATCGAGAAGAACAGGAAGTAAAGTGTTCCTTGGAAAGCCAGATACGAAGCGATTACGGACGTGCCTGGGTGGCTCAGTCAGTTACGCGTCGGGCTCTTGATTTCGGCTCAGGTCATGATCTCAGGGTCATGAGATCCAGCACCACGTCCAGCTCCCTGCTCAGCGCGGAGCCTGCTGGAGATTCTCCCTCTTTCTCTCCCTCTGCCCCTTCTCCTGTGCTCTCTACCTCTCAAAAATAAATAAATAAATCTTTTTTTTTTTTTTTTTAAGTGATTAGGACAAGAGGAGGCTAGAAACATGAGAGAAAAGTCAGATCGGTCCTAAGTTGGAAGTTATTAAATTTCTTAGATGCATACATGTATCTTTTTGCGCATTATATAAATACTTCACCACTTAAATCAAGATCGTAAGGCTTGGGGTCCCTGGGTGGCTCAGTGGGTTAAGCCTCGGCCTTCGGCTCAGGTCATGATCCCAGGGTCCTGGGATGGAGCCCCGCATCTCTCTGCTCAGCGGGGAGCCTGCTTCCCTTCCCCTCTCTCTCTCTGCCTGCCTCTCTGCCTACTCTGTCTGTCAAATAAATAAATTAAATCTTTAAAAAAGATAAAAGGAATATCATTAAATATAACATAGATACGTATGTCTAGAAAGCTATGCATCAAACTGGGAACAACAGGTACAGCAGAGAAGCAGGGTTTCAGGGAGGAGGGATCTCCCACTTTCTGCATTTTAGATGATGCTTTGTTTACATTTCCTACATTGAACATGCGCTACTTCTGTATGTAACAAAGACAAAGTCTAGACTCAAGCTATATATATGAAGTTCCCCAGACTTCATCGCATACACCTTTCCCCTTTGCTGACTTCTCTCTGTATCCTCTCAGTGGATTAAATCTTAGCCACAAGTTGGGCTATACACTCAGTACTGTGAGTCCTGGTGACATCAATCCCGGCGGAAGTCTTGGGGATCCTTCAACACAACGCGAGATACCACAGTGAATGACTGAACTATGCGGAAGACCAGCAAGGGCTCACCATCAGGTTCAATTTGTGGTTGATGGCCAAGGCTGAATGTTCCAGGGCTTTGAACACGGAGGCGTAGCAGTCCCTGAGTTTGGTGTATTTGCCAACCAAGGCTATGGAGCATGTTTTCTGCAACCTTTCATACCTGAGATGAAAGACCAGCTTAAGAGTTATATGCATGTAATATAACATCACAAATATAATGACAGCCACTGTTCTTATCTCAAGGCACCTCTCAAAACCTGAAGGGCAGTCGAGCCTCGAACTTGATGTACTTGACTCAAATCCCCACTCCACTCCACCCCTGCTGAATGAAAATCTGAGTGCCAACAGATTGCAAAATCATAAGCAACCCCAATGTTGGCTTACATAAGCAGGCAGAGACATAAATCCACGGAAATTGTATCAGAGAAACAGTTAAAACCATTAAAAGTAAAAAAGCTCTCCCCATCTCATAAAAATGAGCTGTCCTTAAACTCATTTATAAGGTGACACTGTATAAGAAAAATGCATTCTGAATGTCAACAGGAAACATTTCAATATTAACTTTATAAGGTGACGTTATATAAGAAAATGCATTCAAACTGTCTACATTAAAAACGGTTACAGTTCCAGCAGGCCCACAAAGGAAGGTTATTCATGGCATGTCTGAAGAATGGCACTAAGATAACTATTTAAAATATTACAAGCCATTTACATCATTTTTATGAGAAAATTCCATTCCACCTAAGATGTTCAATCACATTTTACCACTAAAGACACAATGTTTACTGTTGCTTTTGTTAGGAACACTGTACAACGAACATGAAAATTGTCCGTTCTGGTCCTATGTATGTAGAAACGTCATCTTGGGGCTGAAGATGTTTTAGGGCCTGGAAGCAAACCCTTCCCCAAATACCTTAGAACAGAAAGGTTGCCGTGAGCGGGAACATTCCTCGCTCACAGGAGAAAAATGCAGAAGCGGCTAAGAAGTTCAAACTGACAGTAAAGGTGACTTCCGAGGAAGGTGACTGAAGAACCTCAGAGAAGTTAAACTGCTAAACCGAATTTTACGTCACTCGGGAGACTGCGTGGCTGCACAGGCTCCCCCTCATCCCTACATAAAGGACACTGGTGACAAAGCAAGTTGGTATCAAGGCAAGATTCCAATGCAATGTCAGAGGGAAGCGCTGTCCACGCCAGGTTTGGGCCTGGGGAACTGGTGATCACAACCACGTTTGAGCACATCTGCTGGAATGAGCCCTTCTCCCTTATTCTCACGCCGCCAGGGAAGGGAGGATGGCCCAGGGGCAAGGGCTGCCATCCAGGAAGGTCATGTATCCTGAGCGCACTCCCCTTGTGCTCTCTTCACTCACGTGGCCCTGTCCGGACCAGCCAAGCTCTCACCTGCCCTGGACCTAACTCCAGGCCCACTTTGCAGGCCCACTCCACACGCAGGTCCCCGGGGAGGTGAGCTGTCTCCACTTTGTCTGGGGTCCCAGAAGAGCTCTGCCATCCAATTCAACCAGGGACCCCTGGCCTCTGGACAGCACTGGATCTCCATGAACAAGGCTCCACTTTGACCCCTGCTTGCTGCCTTGTATCTCTCTACAGGCTGTACTGAAGGGACAGTACCTACCATCATTACCAATAAACCCACAACACCACTAGAAACCGATGCTCAATATTCCTTTTGCTTAAAGACTGTGGTGAGCTGAATGGTGGCCCCCAAAACCTATGTCCTCCAGAACCTGTGGATGTGACCATATCTGGAAGAAGGGTCTTTGCAGATACAATTAAGTTAAGACAAGCATCCTTATACAAGGTGGGGGGGGGGGGTAGGCGGAGAGAGAGAGAGAGAGAGAGAAGTAGAGAAGTGGAGAGACAAAGAGAAGGCCACGTAATGACAGAGGCAGAAAGTGGGCTCCCTTGGAGCCTCTGGAAGAAACCAATCCTGCTGATGCCTTGCTTTTGAACTTCGGACCTTCACAACTGATAGTTTATGCCACCCAGTTGGTAGTCACTTGTTCCAGTAGCCAAGAAACTGACATGAAGAGCAGACACTGGCTTT